>NW_028237024.1:0-174545 GCF_017979445.1 Akebia trifoliata
GATTTCAAATGGGTCGTATCTCATGGCCTGTATTTCGGTTTTTAACTAAATCCACGCCCAATCATCCGTATCAAAAATTTCGACGTTGTCCGATTAGAAAGATTCCAGTTTTTTATTGGCGCTCCTTGCCGAAAATGACAAACAACGAGATACTCCGTTGAAGCGACCGTTCCCGTCGAAAACTTGAAATTTCTGACATTTTTTCAGACGCCCGTATCTCACTCTCCGCTTTACTCGAAAAATCCGTGGTGCATACCCACTCGTCCGTACGGATGTTAGCTACATCACCATGTTCCCGGATTTCGTCCCGCAGGCCAAGATCCTTTCCAAAGAAGGTGATTTCCGTGGGGGTACACCTTTTTCAGAAAAAGACACGTGTGTTTTCAAATGGTCGTATCTCATGGCCCGTATTTTGGTTTTTAATGAAATCTACGCCCAATCGTCCGTATCGAAAATTTCGACGTTGTCCGGGGAGAAAGATTCAAGTTTTGGATTGGCGTTCCTTGCCGAAAATGACAAACAACGAGACACTCCGTTGAAGCGACCGTTCCTGTCGAAAACTTGAAATTTTTGACGTTTTTTTAGACGCCCGTATCTCACTCTCTGCTCGACTCGAAAAATCCGTAGTACATACTCACTCGTCCGTACGGATGTTAGCTACGTCACCATGTTCCCAGATTTCGTCCCGCAGGCCAGGATCCTTTCCAAAGAAGGTGATTTCCGTGGGGGTACACCTTTTTCAAAAAAGACACGTGTGATTTCAATGGGTCGTATCTCTTGGCCCGTATTTTGGGTTTTTTAACGAATCCACGCCCATCTCCGTATCGAAAATTTCGACGTTGTCCGATTAGAAGATTCCAGTTTTGGATTGGCGCTCCTTGCCGAAAATGACAAACAACGAGATACTCCGTTGAGCGACCGTTCCCGTCGAAAACTTGAAATTTCTGACATTTTTTTCGAGACGCCGTATCTCACCTCCTCCGCTCGACTTGAAAAATCCGTAGTGCATACCTACTCACTCGTCCGTACGGATGTTAGCTACGTCACCATGTCCCCGGATTTCGTCCCGCAGGCCAGGATCCTTTCCAAGAAGGTGATTTTCAGTGTGGGTACACCTTTTTCAGAAAAAGACACGTGGATTTCAAATGGTCGTATCTCATTGCCCGTATTTCGGGTTTTTTACGAATACCATGCCCAATCGTCGTATCGAAAATTCTAAAATTTGTCCGAAGAGAAGAGATTCCAGTTTCGGATTTGCGCTCATTGCCGAAAATGGACAAACAACGAGATACTCCGTTTAAGAGACCGTTCCCGTCGAAAACTTGAAATTTTTGACATTTTTTTTCAGACGCCCGTATCTCACTCTCGCTCGACTCGAAAATCAGTAGTGCATACCCACTCATCCGTCCGTACGGATGTTAGCTACGTCACCATGTTTCCCGGATTTCGTCCCCCAGCAGGATCCTTTCCAAAGAAGGTGATTTCCGTGGGGGTATATACCTTTTTTTTAGAAAAAGACACGTGTGATTTCAAATGGTCGTATCTCATGGCCCGTATTTCAGTTTTTAACGAAATCCACACCCATCGTCCGTATCGAAAATTCGACGTTGTTCGCTGAGAAAGATTCCCAGTTTTCAGATGGCGCCTTGCCAAAATGATAAACAAGAGACGCTCCGTTCGGGGCGATCGTTCCCGTCGAAAACTTGAAATTTCAGACGTTTTTTCAGACGCCCGTATCTCACTCTCCGATCGACTCAAAAAATCCGTAGTGGCATACCCACTCATCCGTACGGATGTTAGCTATATTACCATGTTCCCGGATTTCGTCCCGCAGGCCAGGATCCTTTCCAAAGAAGGTGATTTCCATGGGGGTACACCTTTTTCAAAAAAAGACACGTGTGATTTCAAATGGTCGTATCTCATGGCCCGTATTTCGGTTTTTTACGAAATCCACGCCCAATCGTCCGTATCAAAAATTCTGACATTGTTCGCGGAGAAAAATTTAAGTTTCGGATTGGCGTTCCTTGCCGAAACTGAGAAACAACGAGACGCTTCGTCTGGGCGACCGTTCCCGTCGAAAACTTAAAATTTCTGACAATTTTTCAGACGCCCGTATCTCACTCTCTGCTCGACTCGAAAAATCCGTAGTGCATACCCACTCGTCCGTACGGATGTTAGCTACGTCACCATGTTCCCGGATTTCGTCCCGTAGGCCAGGATCCTTTTCGAAGAAGGTGATTTCCGTGGGGGTACACCTTTTTCAGAAAAGATACGTGTAATGATTTCCTAAATGGTCGATCTCATGGCCCGTATTCAGTTTTTAACGAAATCCAGGCCCAATCAGCCGTATCGAAAAATTTTCGACGTTGCGCGGAGAAAGATTCCAGTTTCAGATTGGCGTTCCTTGCCAAAACTGACAAACAACGAGACGCTCCGTCGGGGCGACCGTTCCCGTCGAAAACTAGTAATTTCAGACGTTTTTTCAGACGCCCGTATCTCACTTTCCGCTCGACTCGAAAAATCCGAAGTGCATACCCACTCGTCCGTACGGATGTTAGCTACGTCACCATGTTCCCGGATTTCGTCCCGCAGGCCAGGATCCTTTCCAAAGAAGGTGATTTCCGTGGGGGTACACCTTTTTCAGAAAAAGGCACGTGTGATTTCAAATGGTCTTATATCATGGCCCGTATTTCGGTTTTTTACGAAATCCACGCCCAATCGTCCGTATCGAAAATTCCGACGTTGTCCGAGGAGAAAGATTCCAGTTTCGGATTGGCGCTAATTGCCGAAAATGACAAACAACGAGATACTCCGTTTAAGAGACCGTTCCCGTCGAAAACTTGAAAATTTCTGACATTTTTTCAGACGCCCGTATCTCACTCTCCGCTCGACTCGAGAAATCTGAAGTGCATACCCACTCGTCCGTACGGATGTTAGCTACATCACCATGTTCCCGGAATTCGTCCCGCAGGCCAGGATCCTTTCAAAAGAAGGGGATCTGTGGGGGTACACCTTTTTTCAGAAAAGACACGTGGTGATTTCAAATGGTCGTATCTCTTGGCCCGTATTTTGGTTTTTTAACGAATCCACGCCCAATCGTCCGTATCGAAAATTCCGACGTTGTGCGATTAGAAAGATTCCATTTCGTATTGGCGCTCCTTTGCCGAAATGACAAACAACGAGATACTCCGTTGAAGCGACCGTTCCCGTCGAAAACTTGAAATTTTCTAACGTTTTTTCAGACGCCCCTGTCTCACTCTCCGCTCTACTCGAAAAATCCGTAGTGCATACCCACTCGTCCGTACGGATGTTAGCTACATCCCATGTTCCCGGATTTCGTCCCGCAGGCCAGGATCCTTTCCAAAGAAGGTGATTTCCGGGAGGACCAGGGGCGGAAGAAAGGACAGGAATGGGGGAGAAAGGAAGCTCTACAGGGGTTTTTCAAAAACGAAAAAACGATCCGTACGTCCAATCTATAATTACACGTTCCGCCCAGAAAGTTCCAAAAGACGGTAGGAGGAAGCGAAAGAAGTGAGAATCCCTCCGTGCTGACCCAGTTCGTTTAAACCTACAGATTTCTCGATCTTATTCTTTACTTGCTCTTTACGCATTAGTTCCTCCCTTACTAACTGGTCCTTTGACCTATCTTAACCCTTTTTCCTCACCCCTATTCCCTTTCCGTCCCTTCCAATACCGTTATGTCCCTTCCACTTTTCTTATCCTTTTGTGTACACCTTTTTCAGAAAAAGACACGTGTGATTTTCAAATGTTCGTATATCATGGCCCGTTTTTCGGTTTTTACGAAATCCACCCCAATCGTTCCGTATCAAAATTTTGACATTGTTCGCGGAGAAAAATTTAAGTTTCAGATTGGCGTTCCTTGCCGAAACTGACAAACAACGAGACGCTTCGTCTGGGCGACCGTTCCCGTCGAAAACTTAAAATTTCTGACGTTTTTTCAGACGCCCGTATCTCACTCTCTGGTCGACTCAAAAAATCCGTAGCGCATACCCACTCGTCCGTACGGATGTTAGCTACGTCACCATGTTCCCGGATTTTGTCCCGTAGGCCAGGATCCTTTTCGAAGAAGGTGATTTCCGTGGGGGTACACCTTTTTCAGAAAAAGACACGTGTCATTTCAAATGGTCGTATTTCATGGCCCGTATTTCGGTTTTTTACGAAATCCACGCCCAATCCTCCGTATCGAAAATTCCGACGTTGTCCGAGGAGAACAATTCCAATTTTGGATTGGCGTTCATTGCCGAAAATGAAAAACAACGAGACACTCCGTTGAAGCGACCGTTCCCGTCGAAAACTTGAAATTTCTGACATTTTTTTAGACGCCCGTATCTCACTCTCCGCTCGACTCGAAAAATCCGTAGCGCATACCCACTCGTCCGTACGGATGTTAGCTACGTCACCATGTTCCCAGATTTCGTCCCGTAAGCCAGGATCCTTTCGAAAGAAGGTGATTTCCGTGGGGGTACACCCATTTTCAGAAAGACACGTGGTTTTCAAATGGTCGTATATCATGGCCCGTATTTCGGTTTTTAACGAAATCCATGCCCATCGTCCGTATCAAAATTTCGACGTTGTCCCGGAGAAAAGATTCCAGTTTCAGATTGGCGTTCCTTGCCAAAACTGACAAACAAAACGAGACGCTTCGTCTGGGCGACCGTTTCCCGTCGAAAACTTAAAATTTCTGACGTTTTTCAGACGCCCGTATCTCCTCTCCTGGTCGACTCGAAAAATCCGTAGCGCATACCCACTTGTCCGTACGGATGTTAGCTACGTCACCATGTTCCCGGATTTCGTCCCGTAGGCCAGATCCTTTCGAAGAAGGTGATTTCCTTGGGGTACACCTTTCCAGAAAAGACACGTGTCAGATTAAAATGGTCGTATCTCAGGCCCGTATTTAGTTTTTTACGAAATCCACGCCCAATCGTCCGTATCGAAAATTCTCGACGGTCTCCAAGGAGAAAGATTCCAGTTTTGGATTGGCGTTCATTGCCGAAAATGACAAACAACGAGATACTCCGTTTAAGAGACCGTTCCCGTCGAAAACTTGAAATTTAAGACGTTTTTTCAGACGCCCGTATCCCACTCTCCGCTCGACTCGAAAAATCCGTAGTGGATACCCACTCGTCCGTACGGATGTTAGCTACGTCACCATGTTCCCGGATTTTGTCCCGCAGGCCAGGATCCTTTCCAAAGAAGGTGATTTCCGTGGTGGTACACCTTTTTCAGAAAAAGACACGTGTGATTTCAAATGGTCGTATCTCTTGGCCCGTATTTCGGTTTTTAACGAAATCCACGCCCAATCATTCGTATCAAAAATTCCGACGTTGTTCGATTAGAAAGATTCCAGTTTCTTATTGGCGCTCCTTGCCGAAAATGACAAACAACGAGATACTCCGTTGAAGCGACCGTTCCAGTCGAAAACATGAAATTTCTAACGTTTTTTCAGACGCCCGTATCTCACTCTTCGCTCTACTCGAAAAATCCGTAGTGCATACCCACTCGTCCGTACGGATGTTAGCTACATCACCATGTTCCCGGATTTCATCCCACAGGCCAAGATCCTTTCCAAAGAAGGTGGTTTCCGTGGGGGTACACCTTTTTTCAGAAAAAGACACGTGTGATTTCAAATGGTCGTATCTCATGGCCCGTATTTCGGTTTTTAACGAAATCTATGCCCAATCGTCCGTATCGAAAATTTCGACGTTGTCCGCGAAGAAAGATTCAAGTTTCAGATTGGCGTTCCTTGCCGAAAATGACAAACAACGAGACACTCCGTTGAAGCGACCGTTCCCGTCGAAAACTTGAAATTTTTGACATTTTTTTAGACGCCCGTATCTCACTCTCCGCTCGACTCGAAAAATCCGTAGTACATACTCACTCGTCCGTACGGATGTTAGCTACGTCACCATGTTCCCGGATTTCGTCCCGCAGGCCAGGATCCTTTCTAAAGAAGGTGATTTCCGTGGAGGTACACCATTTCAGAAAAAGACACGTGTGATTTCAAATGGTCGTATCTCTTAGCCCGTATTTTGGTTTTTAACGAAATCCACGCCCAATCATCCGTATCGAAAATTTCGACGTTGTCCGATTAGAAAGATTCCAGTTTTGGATTGGCGCTCCTTGCCGAAAATGACAAACAACGAGATAATCCGTTGAAGCGACCGTTCCCGTCGAAAACTTGAAATTTCTGACGTTTTTTCAGACGCCCGTATCGCACTCTCCGCTCGACTCGAAAAATCCGTAGTGCATACCCACTCGTCCGTACGGATGTTAGCTACGTCACCATGTCCCCGGATTTCGTCCCGCAGGCCAGGATCCTTTCCAAAGAAGGTGATTTCCGTGGGGGTACACCTTTTTCAGAAAAAGACACGTGTGATTTCAAATGGTCGTATCTCATGGCCCGTATTTCGGTTTTTAACGAAATCCACGCCCAATCGTCCGTATCAAAAATTTCGACGTTGTTCGCGGAGAAAGATTCCAGTTTCAGATTGGCGTTCCTTTCCAAAACTGACAAACAACGAGACGCACCGTCGGGGCGATCGTTCCCGTAGAAAACTTGAAATTTAAGACATTTTTTCAGACGCCTTTATCTCACTCTCCGCTCGACTCAAAAAATCCGTAGTGCATACCCACTCGTCCGTACGGATGTTAGCTACGTCACCATGTCCCCGGATTTCATCCCGCAGGCCAGGATCCTTTCCAAAGAAGGTGATTTCCGTGGGGGTACACCTTTTTCAGAAAAAGACACGTGTGATTTTAAATGGTCGTATCTCGTGGCCCGTATTTCGGTTTTTTACGAAATCCACGCCCAATCGTCCGTATCGAAAATTTCGACATTGTCCGAGGAGAAAGATTCCAGTTTCGGATTTGTGCTCATTGCCGAAAATGACAAACAACGAGATACTCCGTTTAACAGACCGTTCCCGTCGAAAACTTGAAATTTTTGACATTTTTTCAGACGCCCGTATCTCACTCTCCGCTCGACTCAAAAAATCCGTAGTGCATACCCACTCATCCGTACGGATGTTAGCTACATCACCATGTTCCCGGATTTCGTCCCGCAGGCCAGGATCCTTTCCAAAGAAGGTGATTTCCGTGGGGGTACACCTTTTTCAGAAAAAGACACGTGTGATTTCAAATGGTCGTATCTCATGGCCCGTATTTCGGTTTTTAACGAAATCCACGCCCAATCGTCCGTATCAAAAATTTCGACGTTGTTCGTGGAGAAAGATTCTAGTTTCAGATTGGCGTTCTTTTCCAAAACTGACAAACAACGAGACGCTCCGTCGGGGCGATCGTTCCCGTCAAAAACTTGAAATTTAAGACATTTTTTCAGACACCCGTATCTCACTCTCCGCTCGACTAGAAAAATTCGTAGTGCATACCCACTCGTCTGTACGGATGTTAGCTACGTCACCATGTTCCCGGATTTCGTCCCGCAGGCCAGGATCCTTTCCAAAGAAGGTGATTTCCGTAGGGGTACACCTTTTTCAGAAAAAGACACGTGTGATTTCAAATGGTCGTATCTCATTGCCCGTATTTCGGTTTTTAACGAAATCCACGCCCAATCGTCCGTATCGAAAATTCCGACGTTGTCCGAGGAGAAAGATTCTAGTTTCGGATTGGCGCTCATTACCAAAAATGACAAACAACGAGATACTCCGTTTAAGAGACCATTCCCGTCGAAAACTTGAAATTTCTGACATTTTTTCAGACGCCCGTATCTCACTCTCCGCTCGACTCCAAAAATCAGTAGTGCATACCCACTCGTCCGTACGGATGTTAGCTACATCACCATGTTCCCGAATTTCATCTCGCAGGCCAGGATCCTTTCCAAAGAAGGTGATTTCCGTGGGGGTATACCTTTTTCAGAAAAAGACACGTGTGATTTCAAATGATCGTATCTCATGGCCCGTATTTCGGGTTTTAACGAAATCAACACCCAATCGTCCATATCGAAAATTTCGACGTTGTCCGCGTAGAAAGATTCAGTTTCAGATTGGCGTTCCTTGCCAAAACTGACAAACAACGAGACGCTCCGTCGGGGCGACCGTTCCGTCGAAATTTGAAATTTCAGACGTTTTTTTCAGACGCCCGTATCTCACTCTCCGCTCGACTCGAAAAATCCGTAGTGCATACCCACTCGTCCGTACGGATGTTAGCTACGTCACCATGTTCCCGGATTTCGTCCCGCAGGCCAGGATCCTTTCCAAAGAAGGTGATTTCCGTGGGGGTACACCTTTTTCAGAAAAAGACACGTGTGATTTCAAATGGTCGTATATCATGGCCCGTATTTCGGTTTTTTATGAAATCCATGCCCAATCGTCCGTATCGAAAATTTCGACGTTGTCCGAGGAGAAAGATTCCAGTTTCGGATTGGCGCTCATTGCCAAAAAGGACAAACAACGAGATACTCCGTTTAAGAGACCGTTCCTGTCGAGAACTTGAAATTTCTGACATTTTTTCAGACGCCCGTATCTCACTCTCTCTCTGCTCGACTCGAAAAATCCGTAGCGCATACCCACTCGTCCGTACGGATGTTAGCTACATCACCATTTCCCGGATTTCGTCCCGAAGGCCAGGATCCTTTTCAAAGAAGGTGGATTTCCGTGGGGGTAACACCTTTTTCAGAAAAAGACACGTGTGATTTCAAATGGTCGTATCTCATGGCCCGTATTTCGGTTTTTAAACGAAATCCACGCCCAATCGTCTGTATCGAAAATTTCGACGTTGTCCGCGGAGAAAGATTCAATTTTTGGAGTGGCGTTCCTTGCCGAAACCGACAAACAACGAGACACTTCGTCGGGACGACCGTTCCCATCGAAAACTTGAAATTTCTGACATTTTTTCAGACGCCTGTATCTTACTCTCTACTCGACTCGAAAAATCCATAGCACATACCCACTCATCCGTACGGATGTTAGCTACGTCACCATGTTCCCAGATTTCGTCCCGTAGGCCAGGATCCTTTTCGAAGAAGGTGATTTCCGTGGGAGTACACCTTTTTAAGAAAAAGACAGGTGTGATTTCAAATAGTCGTATATCATGGCCCGTATTTCAGTTTTTTACGAAATCCACGCCCAATCGTCCGTATCGAAAATTTCGACGTTGTCCGAGGAGAAAGATTCCAGTGTCGGATTGGTGCTCCTTGCTGAAAATGACAAACAACGAGACACTCCGTTGAAGCGACCGTTTCCGTCGAAAATTTGAAATTTCTGACGTTTTTTCAGACGCCCATATCTCACTCTCCGCTCGACTCGAAAAATCCATAGCGCATACCCACTCGTCCGTACGGATGTTAGCTACATCACCATATTCCCGGATTTCATCCCGCAGGCCGGGATCCTTTCGAAAGAAGGTGATTTCCGTGGGGATACACTTTTTTCAAAAAAAGACACGTGCAATTTCAAATGGTCGTATCTCATGGCACGTATTTTAATTTTTAACGAAATCCATGCCCAATCGTCCGTATCGAAAATTATGACGTTGTTCGAGGAGAAAGATTCCAATTTTGGATTGGCTCTCCTTGCCGAAAATGGCAAACAACGAGACGCTCCATCGGGGCGACCGTTCCCGTAGGAAAGTCGAAATTTCGGACATTTTTTCAGACGTCCATATCTCACTCTCCGCTCGACTCGAAAAATCTGTAGCACATAACCACTCGTCCGTACGGATGTTAGTTACGTCACCATGTTCCCGGATTTCGTCCCGCAGGCCGGGATCCTTTTCGAAGAAGGTGATTTCTGTGGGGCTACACCTTTTTCAAAAAAAGTATGTGCGATTTCAAACGGTCGTATCTCATGGCACGTATTTTAATTTTTAACCAAATCCATGCCCAATCGTCCGTATCAAAAATTAGACGTTGTCTGAGAAGAAAGATTCCAGTTTTGGATTGGCACTCCTTGCTGAAAATGGCAAACACGAAGCGCTCCATCGTGGCGACCGTTCCCGTAGGAAACTCAAAATTTCTGACATTTTTTCAGACGCCCGTATCTCACTCTCCGCTCGCTCGCTCGAAAAATCTGTAGACACATAACACTCGTCCGTACGGATGTTAGTTACGTCACCATGTTCCCGGATTTCGTCCCGCAGGCCGGGATCCTTTTCGAAGAAGGTGATTTCTGTGGGGCTACACCTTTTTCAAAAAAAGTATGTGCGATTTCAAACGGTCGTATCTCATGGCACGTATTTTAATTTTTAACGAAATCCATGCCCAATCGTCCGTATCAAAAATTATGACGTTGTCTGAGAAGAAAGATTCCAGTTTTGGATTGGCACTCCTTGCCGAAAATGGCAAACAACGAGACGCTCCATCGTGGCGACCGTTCCCGTAGGAAACTCAAAATTTCTGACATTTTTTCAGACGCCCGTATCTCACTCTCCGCTCGACTCGAAAAATCCGTAGCGCATACCCACTCGTCCGTACGGATGTTAGCTACGTCACCATATTCCCAGATTTCGTCCCGCAAGCCGGGATCCTTTCGAAAGAAGGTGATTTCCGTGGGGATACACTTTTTTCATAAAAAGACACGTGCGATTTCAAATGGTCGTATCTCATGGCACGTATTTTAATTTTTAACGAAATCAATGCCCAATCGTCCGTATCGAAAATTATGACGTTGTTCGAGTAGAAAGATTCCAATTTTGGATTGGCCCTCCTTGCCGAAAATGGCAAACAACGAGACGCTCCATCGGGGTGACCGTTCCCGTAGGAAACTCGAAATTTCTGACATTTTTTTCAGACGCCTATATCTCACTCTCTGCTCGACTCGAAAAATCCGTAGCACATACCCACTCATCCGTACGGATGTTAGTTACGTCACCATGTTCCTGGATTTCATCCCGCAGGCCGGGATCCTTTTCAAAGAAGGTGATTTCTGTGGGGGTACACCTTTTTAAAAAAAAGTATGTGCGATTTCAAACGGTCGTATCTCATGGCACGTATTTTAATTTTTAACGAAATCCATACCCAATCGTCCGTATCGAAAATTATGACGTTGTCTGAGAAGAAAGATTCCAGTTTTGGATTGGCACTCCTTGCCGAAAATGGCAAACAACGAGACGCTCCGTCGGGGCGACCGTTCCCGTCGGAAACTCGAAATTTCTGACATTTTTTCAGACGCCCGTATCTCACTCTCCGCTCGACTCGAAAAATCCGTAGCGCATACCCACTCGTCCGTACGGATGTTAGCTACGTCACCATATTCCCGGATTTCGTCCCGCAGGCCGGGATCCTTTCCGAAGAAGGTGATTTCCGTGGGGGTACACCTTTTTAAGAAAAAGACACGTGCGATTTCAAATGGTCGTATCTCATGGCCCGTATTTCGGTTTATAACGAAATCCACTCCCAATCGTCCGTATTGAAAATTCCGATGTTAACCTAGTAGAAAGATTCCAATTTTGGATTGGTGTCCTTGCCTAAAATGGCAAACAACGAGACGCTCCGTCGGGGGCGACCGTTCCGTCGGAAACTCAAAATTTCTGACATTTTTCAGACGCCCATATCTCACCTCCGCTCGACTTGAAAACCCGTAACGCATACCCACTCGTCCGTACGGATGTAGCTACATCACCATGTTCCCGCGGATTTCGTCCCGCAGGCCGGATCCTTTCCAAAGAAGGTGATTTCCGTGGGGGTACACCTTTTTCAAAAAATGACATGTGCGATTTCAAATGGTCGTATCTCATGACACGTATTTCAATTTTTAACGAAATCCATGCCCAATCGTCCGTATCGAAAATTCCGATGTTGTTCGAGGAGAAAGATTCCTATTTTGGATTGGCGCTCCTTGCCAAAAATGGTAAACAACGAGACACTCCATCGGGACGACCGTTCCCGTAGGAAACTCGAAATTTCTGACATTTTTTCAGACGCCCGTATCTCACTCTCCGCTCGACTTGAAAAATCCGTAGCGCATACCCACTCGTCCGTACGGATGTTAGCTACGTCACCATATTCCCGGATTTCATCCCGCAGGCCGGGATCCTTTTCGAAGAAGGTGATTTCCGTGGGGGTACACCTTTTTGAGAAAAAGATATGTGCGATTTCAAATGGTGGTATCTCATGGCACGTATTTCAATTTTTAACGAAATCCATGCCCAATCATCCGTATCGAAAATTCCGACATTGTCCGAGGAGAAAGATTCCAATTTTGGATTGGGGCTCCTTGCCGAAAATGGCAAACAACGAGACGCTCCGTCGGGGGCGACCGTTCCCGTCGGAAACTCGAAATTTCTGACATTTTTTCAGACGCCCATATCTCACTCTCCGCTCGACTTGAAAAATCCGTAACGCATACCCACTCGTCCGTACGGATGTTAGCTACGTCACCATGTTCCCGGATTTTGTCCCGCAGGCCGAGATCCTTTCCAAAGAAGGTGATTTCCGTGGGGGTACACCTTTTTCAAAAAACGACATGTGCGATTTTAAATGGTCGTATCTCATGACACGTATTTCAATTTTTAACGAAATCCATGCCCAATCATCCGTATCGAAAATTCCGATGTTGTTCGAGGAGAAAGATTCCTATTTTGGATTGGCGCTCCTTGCCGAAAATGGTAAACAACGAGACACTCCATCGGGACGATCGTTCCCGTAGGAAACTCGAAATTTCTGACATTTTTTCAGACGCCCGTATCTCACTCTCCGCTCGACTCGAAAAATCCGTAGTGCATACCCACTCGTCCGTACGGATGTTAGCTACGTCACCATATTCCCGGATTTCATCCCGCAGGCCGGGATCCTTTTCGAAGAAGGTGATTTCCGTGGGGGTACACCTTTTTTGAGAAAAAGATATGTGCGATTTCAAATGGTGGTATCTCATGGCACGTATTTCAATTTTTAACGAAATCCATGCCCAATCATCCGTATCGAAAATTCCGACGTTGTCTGAGGAGAAAGATTCCAGTTTTGGATTGGGGCTCCTTGCCGAAAATGGCAAACAACGAGACGCTCCATCGGGGCGACCGTTCCCGTAGGAATCTAAAAATTTCTGACATTTTTTCAGACGCCCGTATCTCACTCTCCGCTCGACTCGAAAAATCCGTAGCGCATACCCACTCGTCCGTACGGATGTTAGCTACATCACCATATTCCGAAATTTCATCCCGCAGGCCGGGATCTTTTCCGAAGAAGGTGATTTCTGTGGGGATAAACTTTTTTCAGAAAAAGACACGTGCGAATTCAAATGGTCGTATCTCATGGCACGTATTTTAATTTTTAACGAAATTCATGCCCAATCGTCCATATCGAAAATTCCGACGTTGTCCGAGAAGAAAGATTCCAGTTTTGGATTGACGCTCCTTGTCAAAAATGGCAAACAACGAGACGCTCCATCGGGGCGACCGTTCCCGTAGGAAACTCGAAATTTCTGAAATTTTTTCAGACGCCCGTATCTCACTCTCCGCTCGACTCGAAAAATCCGTAGCGTATACCCACTCGTCTGTACGGATGTTAGCTACGTCACCATCTTCCCGGATTTCATCCCGCAGGCCGGGATCCTTTCTAAAGAAGGTGATTTCCGTTGGGGTACACCATTTTCAAAAAAAGACACGTGCGCGTTCAAACGGTCGTATCTCATGGCCCGTATTTCAGTTATTAACGTAATCCATGCCCAATCATCCGTATTGAAAATTTTAACATTTTCCGAGTAGATAGATTCCTATTTCAGATTGACGTTCCTTACCGAAAATGGCAAACAACAGGAAGCTTCATACGGGCGACCGTTCTCGTCGAAAACTTGAAATTTTTGACGTTTTCTCAAACGCCCGTATCTCACTCTCCGCTCGACTTGAAAAATCCGTAGCGCATGCCCACTCTTCCGTACGGATGTTAGCTACGTAATCATGTTCCTGAATTTCATGCCGCATGTCGGGATCCTTTCTGAAGAAGGTGATTTCCGTGGGGGTACACCTTTTTAAGAAAAAAAACATGCGCGTTCAAATGGTCGTATCTCATGGCCCGTACTCTCAGTTTTTAACGTAATCCATGCCCAATAGTCCGTATTGAAAATTTTAACATTTTCCGAGTAGATAGATTCCTATTTCAGATTGACGTTCCTTACGAAAATGGCAAACAACAGGAAGCTTCATACCGGCGCGACCGTTCTCGTCGAAAACTTGAAATTTTTGACGTTTTTTCAAACGCCCGTATCTCACTCTCCGCTCGACTTGAAAAAATCCGTAGCGCATGCCCACTCTCCGTACGGATGTTTACTACGTAATCATGTTCCTGAATTTCATGCCGCATGTCGGGATCCTTTCTGAAGAAGGTGATTTCCGTGGGGGTACACCTTTTTTAGAAAAAAAAAACAATGCGCGTTCAAATGGTCGTATCTCATGGCCCGTACTCCAGTTTTTAACGTAATCCATGCCCAATAGTCCGTATTGAAAATTTTAACATTTTCTGAGTAGAAAGATTCTTGTTTAGAATTGGCGTTCCTTACCGAAAATGGCAAACAACGGGAAGCTCCGTATGGGCGACCGTTCCCGTCGAAAATTCAAAATTTCTGACGTTTTTTCAAACGCCCGTATCTCACTCTCCGTTAGTCTTAAAAAATCAGTAGCGCATAGCCACTCGTCCGTACGGATGTTAGCTAGGTCACCATGTTCCCAGATTTCATCCCGCAGGTCGGGTTCCTTTCCGAAGAAGGTGATTTCCGTGGGGGTACACCTTTTTTAGAAAAAGATAGGTGCACGTTCAAATGGTCGTATCTCATGGCTCGTATTTCAATTTTTAACGTAATGCACTCCCAATCGTACGTATCAAAAATTTTAACATTTTTTTAGTAGAAAGATTCCTGTTTCGGTTTGGCGTTCCTTTCCGAAAATGGAAAACTACGGGAAGCTCCGTACAGGCGACCATTCCCGTCGAAAACTCAAAATTTCTGACGTTTTTTTAAACGCCCGTATCTCACTCTCCGCTCGACTCGAAAAATCCGTAGCACATACCCACTTGTTCGTACGGATGTTAGATACGTCACCATGTTCCCGGATTTCATCCCGCAGGCCGGGATCCTTTCCAAAGAAGGTGATTTCCGTGGCGGTATACCTTTTTCAGAAAAAGACACGTGCGCGTTTAAATGGTCGTATCTCATGGCCCGTATTTCAGTTTTCAACGTAATCTATGCCCAATCGTCCGTATCAAAAATTTTAACATTTTCTGGGTAGAAAGATTCCTATTTTGGATTGGCATTCCTTGCCGAAAATTGCAAACAACGGGAAGCTTCAAACGGGAAACCGTTCCCGTTGAAAACTTGAAATTTTTGACATTTTTTCAAATGCCCGTATCTCACTCTCCGCTCGACTCGTAAAATTTGTAGTGCATGCCCACTCATCCGTACGGATGTTAGCTACGTCACCATATTCCCAGATTTCATCCCATAGGCCGGGATCCTTTCCGAAGAAGGTGATTTCCTTAGGGGTACACCTTTTTCAAAAAAAGACACGTGTGCGTTCAAATGGTCGTATCTCATGGCCCGTACTCCAGTTTTTAACGTAATCCACGCCCAATAGTCCGTATCAAAAATTTTAACATTTTCTAAGTAGAAAGATTCCTATTTAGAATTGGCGTTCCTTACCGAAAATGGCAAACAACGGGAAGCTCCGTATGGGCGACCGTTCCCGTCGAAAACTCGAAATTTCTGACATTTTTTCAAACGCCCGTATCTCACTTTCCACTAGACTCGAAAAATCTGTAGCGCATACCTACTCGTCCGTACAGATGTTAGCTACGTCACCTTATTACCAGATTTCATCCCGTAGGCCACGATTCTTTCTAAAGAAGGTGATTTCTGTGGGAGTACACCTTTTTCAGAAAAAGACACGTGCGCGTTCAAATAGTCGTATCTCATGGCCCATATTCTATTTTTAACGTAATCTACGCCCAATCGTCCGTATCGAAAATTTTAACATTTTCTAAGTAGAAAGATTCCTTTTTTGGCTTGGCATTCCTTGTCGAAAATGACAAACAACGGGAAGCTCCGTATGGGCGATCGTTCCCGTCGAAAACTCGAAATTACTGACATTTTTTCAAACGCCTGTATCTAACTTTTCGCTCGACTCAAAAAATCCGTAACGCATACCCACTCATCCGTACGGATGTTAGCTACGTCACCATATTTTCGGAATTCATCCCGCAGGCCAGGATCCTTTATGAAGAAGGTGATTTCCGTGGGGGTACACCTTTTTCAGAAAACGACACGTGCACGTTCAAATGGTCGTATCTCATGGCCCGTATTTCAGTTTTTAACGTAATCCATGCCCAATCATCCGTATCAAAAATTTTAACATTTTTTGAGCAAAAAGATTACTGTTTCTGATTGGCGTTCCTTACCGAAAATGGCAAACAACGGGAAGCTCCGTACGGGCGACCGTTCCAGTCGAAAACTCCAAAATTTCTGACTTTTTTTCAAACGCCCGTATCTCACTCTCCGCTCGACCCGAAAAATCCGTAGTGTATACCCACTCATCCGTACGGATGTTAGCTACGTCACCATGTTTCCGAATTTCATCCCGCAGGCCTGGATCCTTTCCGAAGAAGGTGATTTCTGTTGGGTTTACCTTTGTCGGAAAAAGACACGTGTGCGTTCAAATGGTCGTATCTCATGGTACGTATTACGATTTTTAACATAATCCATGCCCAAATTGTTCGTATCAAAAATTTTAACATTATCCGAGTAGAAAGCTTCCTATTTCGGATTGGTGTTCCTTGCCAAAAATGGCAAACAACGGTAAGCTCCGTACGGGCCACCGTTCCCGTCAAAAACTCAAAATTTCTGACGTTTTTTCAAACTCCCGTATCTCACTCTCCGCTCTACTCGAAAAATCCGTAGCGTATACCCACTCGTCCGTACGGATGTTAACTACGTCACCATGTTCCCGGATTTCATCCCGCAGGCCGGGATCCTTTTCGAAGAAGGTGATTTCCGTGGGGGTTCACCTTTTTCAGAAAAAGACATGTGCGCATTCAAATGGTCGTATCTCATGGCCCGTATTTCGGTATTTAACGTAATCTATGCCCAATCGTCCGTATCGAAAATTTTAACATTTTTCGAGTAGAAAGATTCATGTTTCTGATTGGCGTTCCTTGCCGAAAATAGCAAACTACAGGAAACTCCATTCGGGAGACCGTTCCTGTCGAAAACTCAAAATTTTTGACGTTTTTTCAAACGCCCGTATCTCACTCTCAGCTAGACTCAAAAAATCCGTATCGCATACCCACTCGTCCGTATGGATGTTAGCTACGTCACTATGTTCCAAGATTTCATCCCGCAGGCTGGGATCCTTTCTGAAGAAGGTGATTTCCGCGGGGACACCTTTTTCAGAAAAATACACGTGCGTGTTCAAATGGTCGTATCTCATGGCCCGTATTTCGATTTTTAACGTAATCTATGCCCAATCGTCCGTATCAAAAATTTTAACTTTTTTCGAGAGAAAGATTCTGGTTTTGGATTTGCATTCCTTACCAAAAGTGGCAAAAAACGGGAAGCTTCATACGAGCGACCGTTCCCGTCAAAAACTCAAAATTTTTGACGTTTTTTCAAACGCTCGTATCTCACTCTTAGTAGACTCAAAAAATCCATAGTTCATACCCACTCATCCGTACGGATGTTAGCTACGTCACCATGTTTCAAGATTTCATCCCGCAGGCCGGGATCCTTTCCAAAGAAGGTGATTTCCATTGGGGTACACCTTTTTTAGAAAAAGACACGTGCGTGTTCTAATAGTCATATCACATGGCCTGTAGATCAGTTTTTAACGTAATCCATGCCCAATCGTCCGTATAAAAAATTTTAACATTTTTCGAGCAGAAATATTACTGTTTCGGATTGGCGTTCCTTACCGAAAATGACAAACAACGGGAAGCTCCGTTCGGGCGACCGTTCCCATCAAAAACTCAAAATTTCTGACGTTTTTTCAAACGCCCGTATCTCACTCTCCGCTCCACCCGAAAAATCCATAGTGCATACCCACTCATCCGTATGGATGTTAGCTACGTCACCATGTTTCTGATTTCATCCCACAGGCCTGGATCCTTTCCGAAGAAGGTGATTTTCGTTAGGTTTACCTTTGTCGAAAAAAGACACGTGTGCGTTCAAATGGTCGTATCTCATGGTACGTATTTCAATTTTTAATGTAATCCATGCCCAAATCATCGGTATCAAAAATTTTAACATTATCTGAGTAGAAAGCTTCCTATTTCGGATTGGTGTTCCTTACCGAAAATGGCAAACAACGGGAAGCTCCGTACGGGCCACCGTTCCCGTCAAAAACTCAAAATTTCTGACGTTTTTTCAAACTTCCGTATCTCACTCTCCGCTCGACTCGAAAAATCCGTAGCGCATACCCATTTGTCCGTACGGATGTTAGCTACGTCACCATATTCTCAGATTTCATCCCGCAGGCCGGGATCCTTTCCGAAGAACGTGATTTCCGTGGGGGTACACCTTTTTCAAAAAAAGACATGTACGCCTTCAAATGGTCGTATCTCATGGCCCGTAATTCTGTTTTTAATGTAATCTATGCCCAATCGTCCGTATCAAAAATTTTAACATTTTTCAAGTAGAATGATTCATGTTTCGGATTGGCGTTCATTGCCGAAAATAGCAAACTACGGGAAGCTCCGTTCGGGAGACCGTTCCAGTCAAAAACTCAAAATTTCTGACATTTTTTCAAACGCTCGTATCTCACTCTCAGCTGACTCGAAAAATCCATAGCGCATACCCACTCATCCGTATGGATGTTAGCTACGTCACTATGTTCCCGGATTTCATCCCGCATGCCGGGATCCTTTCCGAAGAAGGTGATTTCCGCGGGGGTACACCTTTTTCAGAAAAAGACACGTGCACGTTCAAATGGTCGTATCTCATGGCCCGTATTTCGGTTTTTAACGTAATCTATGCCCAATTGTCCGTATCAAAAATTTTAACATTTTCTGAGAGAAAGATTCTGGTTTCAGAATGGAGTTCCTTACCAAAAATGGAAAAAACTGGGAAGCTTCATACGGGCGACCGTTCCCGTCAAAAACTCAAAATTTCTGACATTTTTTCAAACTCCCGTATCTCACTCTTAGTCGACTCAAAAAATCCGTAGTGCATACCCACTCATCCATACGGATGTTAGCTACGTCATCATATTTCAAGATTTCATCCCGCAGGCTGGGATCCTTTCCGAAGAAGGTGATTTCCGTGGGGGTATACCTTCTTTAGAAAAAGACACGTGCGTGTTCTAATAGTCATATCACATGGCCTATAGATCAGTTTTTAATGTAATTCACGCCCAATCGTCCGTATTGAAAATTTTAACATTTTTCGAGTAGAAAGATTCCTATTTCGAATTGGCGTTCCTTGTCGAAAATGGCAAACAACGGGAAGCTCCGTACGGACGATGGTTCCCGTCGAAAACTCAAAATTTCTGACGTTTTTTCAAATGCCCGTATCTGACTCTCCGCTCGACTCAAAAAATCTGTAGTGCATAACCACTCTTCTATACGGATGTTAGCTACGTCACCACATTCTCGGATTTCATCCCACAGGCCGGGATCCTTTTTGAAGAAGGTGATTTCCGTAGGGGTACACCTTTTTCAGAAAAAGACACGTGCGCGTTTAAATGGTCGTATCTCATGGCCCGTATTTTGGTTTTTAACGTAATCTATGCCCAATCGTCCGTATCAAAAATTTTAACATTTTTTGAGTAGAAAGATTCATGTTTCGGATTGGCGTTCCTTGCCGAAAATAACAAACTACGGGAAGCTCCGTTCGGGAGACCTTTCCTATCGAAAACTTGAAATTTCTGACGTTTTTTCGAACGCCCGTATCTTACTATCAGCTAGACTCAAAAAATCCGTAGCATGTACCCACTCGTCCGTATGGATGTTAGCTACGTCACCATATTCTCGGATTTCATCCTGCAGGCCGGGATCCTTTCCGAAGAAGGTGATTTCCGTGGGGGTACACCTTTTTCAGAAAAAGCCACATGCGTGTTTAAATGGTCGTATCTCATGGCCCGTATATCAGTTTTTAAATTAATCTATGCCCAATCGTCCGTATGAAAAATTTTAACATTTTCTGAGTAGAAAGATTCCTATTTCGGATTGGCGTTCCTTTCCAAAAATTGCAAACAACGGGAAGCTTCATACGGGGAACCGTTCCCGTCGAAAACTTGAAATTTCTGACGTTTTTTCAAACGCCCATATCTCACTCTCCGCTAGACTCGAAAAATCCGTACCGCATGCCCACTCGTCTGTACGAATGTTAGCTACATCACCATATTCCCAGATATCATCCCGCAGGCCAGGATCCTTTCCGAAGAAGGTGATTTCCTTGGGGGTACACCTTTTTTAGAAAAAGACACGTGCGCGTTCAAATGGTCGTATCTCATGGCCCGTACTTCAATTTTTAACGTAATTCATGCCCAATCGTCCGTATCAAAAATTTTAACATTTTTCGAGTAGAAAGATTCCTATTTCGGATTGGTGTTCCTTGCCAAAAATGGCAAACAACGGGAAGCTCCGTATGGGCGACCGTTCCCGTCGAAAACTCAAAATTTCTGACGTTATTTCAAACGCCTGTATCTCACTCTCCGCTCGACTCAAAAAATCTGTAGTGCATGCCCACTCGTCCGTATAGATGTTAGCTACGTCACCATATTCCCGAATTTTATCCCGTAGGCCGGGATCCTTTCTAAAGAAGGTGATTTCCGTGGGGGTACACCTTTTTTAGAAAAAGACACGTGCACGTTCAAAAGGTCGTACCTCATGGCCCGTATTTCGGTTTTTAACGTAATCAATGCCCAATCATCCGTATCGAAAATTTTAACATTTTCCGAGCAGAAAGATTCCTGTTTCGGATTTGCGTTCCTTACCGAAAATGGCAAACAACGGGAAGCTCCGTACGGGCGACCTTTCCCGATGAAAACTTAGAGTTTCGGACCTTTTTTCAAATGCCCGTATCTCACTCTCCCTTCGACCCAAAAAATCTGTAGCGCATACCCACTCGTCCGTACGGATGTTAGCTACGTCACCATGTTTTCGAATTTCACCCCGCAGACCTAGATCCTTACGGAAGAAGGTGATTTCCATTGGGTTCACCTTTGTCGGAAAAAGACACGTGTGCGTTCAAATGGTCGTATCTCATGGTACGTATTTCGATTTTTAACGTAATCCATACCCAAATAGACCATATCAAAAATTTTAACATTTTTCGAGTAGAAAGATTCATGTTTTGGATTGGCGTTCCTTACCGAAAATTACAAACAACGGGAAGCTTCGTACGGGCAACCATTCCCATCGAAAACTCAAAATTTCTTACGTTTTTTCAAACGCCCGTATCTCACTCTTCGCTCAACTCGAAAAATCCGTAGCATATACCCACTCGTCCATACGGATGTTAGCTACGTCACCATGTTCCTGGATTTCATCCCGCAGGCCGGGATCCTTTCCGAAGAAGGTGATTTCCGCGGGGGTACACCTTTTTTAGAAAAAGACACGTGCGCGTTCAAATGGTCGTATCTCATGGCCCGTATTTCAGTTTCTAACACAATCTATGCGCAATCGTTCGTATAAAAAATTTTAACATTTTACGAGTAGAAAGATTCATGTTTCGGATTGGCGTTCCTTGCCGAAAATAGCAAACTACTGAAAGTTCCGTTCGGGAGACCGTTCCTGTCGAAAACTCAAAATTTCTGACATTTTTTCGAACGCCCGTATCTCACTCTCAGCTAGACTCGAAAAATCTGTAGCGCATACCCACTCGTCCGTATAGATGTTAGCTACGTCACCATGTTTCTGGATTTCATCCCGCAGGCCGGGATCCTTTCCGAAGAAGGTGATTTCCGTGGGGGTACACCTTTTTCAAAAAAAGACATGTGCGCATTCAAATGGTCGTATCTCATGGCCCGTATTTCGGTTTTTAATTTAATCCATGACCAATCGTCCGTATCGAAAATTTTAACATTTTTTGAGAGAAAGATTCCTATTTCGGATTGGCGTTCCTTACCGAAAATGGAAAACAACGGGAAGCTCCGTATGGGCCACCGTTCCCGTCGAAAACTCAAAATTTCTGACATTTTCTCAAACGCTCGTATCTCACTCTTCACTAGACTCGAAAAATCCGTAGCACATACCCACTCGTCCGTACGGATGTTAGCTACGTCACCATGTTCCTGGATTTCATCCCGTAGGCCGAGATCCTTTCCGAAGAAGGTGATTTCCGTGGGGGTACACCTTTTTCAAAAAAAGACACGTGCGCGTTCTAATAGCCATATCTAATGGCTTGTATATCAATTTTTAATGTAATTCATGCCCAATCGTCCGTATCGAAAATTTTATAATTTTTCGAGTAGAAAAATTCCTATTTCGGATAGGCGTTCCTTGCCGAAAATGACAAACAACGGGAAGCTCTGTACAAACCACCGTTCCCGTTGAAAACTTAAAATTTCTGACATTTTTTCAAACGCCCGTATCTGACTCTCCGCTAGACTCAAAAAATCTGTAGTGCATACCCACTCGTCCGTACGGATGTTAGCTACGTCACCATGTTCCTAGATTTCATCCCGCAGGCCAAGATCCTTTCCGAAGAAGGTGATTTCCGTGGGGGTACACCTTTTTCAGAAAAAGACACGTGCGCGTTCTAATAGCCATATCTAATAGCTTGTATATCAGTTTTTAATGTAATTCATGCCCAATCGTCCGTATCGAAAATTTTATAATTTTTCGAGTAGAAAAATTCCTATTTCGGATAGGCGTTCCTTGCCGAAAATGACAAACAACGGGAAGCTCTGTACAAACCACCGTTCCCGTTGAAAACTTAAAATTTCTAACATTTTTTCAAACGCCCGTATCTGACTCTCCGCTAGACTCAAAAAATCTGTAGTGCATACCTACTCGTCCGTACGGATGTTAGCTACATCACCATGTTCCTGGATTTCATCCCGCAGTCCGGGATCCTTTCCAAAAAAGGTGATTTCCGTGGGGGTACACCTTTTTTAGAAAAAGACACGTGCGCGTTTAAATGGTCGTATCTCATGGTCCGTATTTTGGTTTCTAACGTAATCTATGTCCAATCGTCTGTATAAAAATCTTTAACATTTTCCAAGGAGAAAGATTCCTGTTTCGGATTGGCGTTCCTTGCCGAAAATGGCAAACAACGGGAAGCTCCGTACGAGCGACCGTTCCCGTCAAAAACTCAAAATTTCATACGTTTTTTCAAACGCCCGTATCTCATTCTCCGCTCGACTCGAAAAATCTATAGCACATACCCACTCGTCCATACGGATGTTAGCTACGTCACCATTTTCCCGGATTTCATCCCGTAGGCCGGGATCCTTTCCAAAGAAGGTGATTTCTGTGGGGGTACACCTTTTTCAGAAAAAGACACGTGCATGTTCAAATGGTCGTATCTCATGGTCCGCATTTTAGTTTTTAATGTAATCCATGCCTAATCGTCCGTATAAAAAATTTTAACATTTTCTGAGTAGAAAGATTCCTGTTTCGGATAGACGTTCCTTACCGAAAATGGCAAACAACGGGAAGCTCCGTACGGACGATCGTTCCCATCGAAAACTCAAAATTTCTGATGTTTTTTCAAACGCCCGAATCTCACTCTCCACTAGACTCAAAAAATCCGTAGTGCATACCCACTCGTCCGTACGGATGTTAGCTACGTCACCATGTTCCCGGATTTCATCCCGTAGGCCGGGATCTTTTTCAAAGAATGTGATTTCCGTGGGAGTACACCTTTTTTAGAAAAATACACGTGTACGTTCAAATGGTTGTATTTCATGGCCCGCATTTCAGTTTTTAATGTAATCCATGCCTAATCGTACGTATCGAAATTTTTAACATTTTCTGAGTAGAAAGATTCCTGTTTCGGATTGGCGTTCCTTACCGAAAATGGCAAACAACAGGAAGCTCCGTACGGGCGACCGTTCTCGTCGAAAACTTGATATTTCTGACGTTTTTTTCAAACGCCCGTATCTCACTCTCCGCTAGACTCGAAAAATCCGTAGCGCGCATACCCACTCGTCTGTACGGATGTTAGCTACGTCACCATTTTTCTGGTTTCATCCCGCAGGCCGGGATCCTTTCAGAAGAAGGTGATTTCCGTGGGGGTACACCTTTTCAGAAAAAGACACTTGCACGTTCAAATAGTCGTATCTCTTCGCCCGTATTTCGGTTTTTAACGTAATCCATGCGCAATCGTCCGTATCGAAAATTTTAACATTTTTCGAGCAGAAAGATTCCTGTCTCGAATTGGTGTTCCATACCAAAAATGGCAAACAACGGGAAGCTCCGTATAGACGATCGTTCCCATCGAAAACTCGAAATATTTGACATTTTTTAAAATGCCCGTATCTCACTCTCCGTTCGACTCAAAAAATCCGTAGCGCATACCCACTCATCCATACGTATGTTAGCTACATCACCATATTCCTGGATTTCATACCGCAGGCCGGGACCCTTTTCGAAGAAGGTGATTTCCGTGCGGGTACACCTTTTTTAGAAAAAGACACGTGCACGTTCGAATGGTCATATCTCATGGCCCATATTTCGGTTTTTAACGTAATCTTTGCCCAATCGTCCGTATTGAAAATTGTAACATTTTCTGAGTAGAAATATTCCTGTTTCGGATTGGCGTTTCATGCCGAAAATGGCAAACAATGGGAAGCTTTGTACGGGCGACCGTTCCCGTCGAAAACTCGAAATTTCTAACGTTTTTTCAAACGCCTGTATCTCACTCTCTGCTCAACTAGAAAAATCCGTAGCGCATACCCACTCGTCCGTACGGATGTTAGCTACGTCACCATGATCCCGGATTTCATCTCGCAGGCCGGGATCCTTTCCGAAGAAGGTGATTTTCGCGGGGGTACACCTTTTTCAGAAAAAGACACGTGCACGTTCAAATGGTCGTATATCATGGCCCGTATTTCAATTTTTAACGTAATCTATGCCCAATCATCCGTATCGAAAAATTTTAACATTTTTCGAGTAGAAAGATTCATGTTTTGAATTGGCGTTCTTAGCCAAAAATGGCAAACTATAGGAAGCTCCGTACGGGCGACCGTTCCCGTCGAAAACTCGAAATTTCTGACATTTTTTCAAAAGCCCGTCTCTCAATCTCCGCTAAACTCGAAAAATCCGTAGCACATTCCCACTCATCCATATAGATGTTAGCTATGTCACCATGTTTCCGCATTTCATCCCGCAGGCAGGGATCCTTTCCGAAGAAAGTGATTTCCGTGGGGGTATACCTTTTTCAAAAAAAAGACACATGCGCGTTCAAATGGTCGTATCTCATGGCCCGTATTTTGGTTTTTAACGTAATCCATGCCCAATCGTCCGTATCGAAAATTTTAACATTTTCCGAGTAGAAATAGTCCTATTTTGGATTGGCGTGGCGTTCCTTACCGAAAATGGTAAACAACGGGAAGCTCCGTACGGGCGACCTTTCCCGTCTAAAACTCGAAATTTCTGATGTTTTTTCAAACGCCCGTATCTCACTCTCCATTAGACTCGAAAAATCCATAGTATATACCCACTCGTCCGTACGGATATTAGCTACGTCACCATGTTTCCGGATTTCATCCCGCAGGCCGGGATCCTTTCCGAAGAAGGTGATTTCCGTGGGGGTACACCTTTTTTTATAAAAAGATACGTGCGCTTTCAAATGGTCGTATCTCATGGCCCGTATTTCAGTTTTTAACGTAATCTAAGCCCAATCGTCCATATCAAAAATTTTAACATTTTCTATGTAGAAAGATTCCTTTTTCGGATTGACGTTCCTTACCGAAAATGGCAAACAACGGGAAGCTCCGTACGGACGATCGTTCCCATCGAAAACTCAAAATTTCTAATATTTTTTCAAACGCCCGTATCTCACTCTCCGCTCGACTCGAAAAATCCGTAGCGCATACCCACTCATCCGTACGTATGTTAGCTACATCACCATATTCCCAGATTTCATACCGCAGGCCGGGATCCTTTTCGAAGAAGGTGATTTCCGTGAGGGTACACCTTTTTAAGAAAAAGACATGTGCGCGTTCAAATGGTCATATCTCATGGCCCATATTTTGGTTTTTAACGTAATCTACACCCAATCGTCAGTATCGAAAATTTTAACATTTTCTGAGTATAAAGATTCCTGTTTCGGATTGGCGTTCCTTACCGAAAATGGCAAACAATGGGAAGCTTCGTACGGGCGACCGTTACCTTCGAAATCTCAAAATTTCTGACGTTTTTTCAAACGCCTGTATCCTACTCTCCGCTAGACTCAAAAAATCCGTAGCGCATACCCACTCGTCCGTACGGATGTTAGCTACATCACCATGATCCCGAATTTCATCCCGCAGGCCGGGATCCTTTTCGAAAAAGGTGATTTCCGTGGGCGTACACCTTTTTCAGAAAAAGACACGTGTGCATTCGAATGGTCGTATCTCATGGCCCATATTTCAATTTTTAATGTAATCTACGCCCAGTCGTGCGTATCGAAAATTTTAACATTTTCTAAGTAGAAAGATTCCTATTTCGGATTGGCGTTCCCTACCAAAAATGGCAACAATGGGAAGTTTCGTACGGGTGACTGTTCCCGTCGAAAACTTGAAATTTCTGAAGTTTTTTCAAATGCCAGTATCTCACTCTCCGCTCGACTCGAAAAATCCGTAGCGAATACCCACTCATCCGTACGAATGTTAGCTACATCACCACCTTTTCGGATTTCATCCCGCAGGCCTGGATCCTTTCCGAAGAAGGTGATTTCCGTTGGGTTCACCTTTTTCAGAAAAAGACATGTGCGTGTTCAAATTTTCGTATCTCATGGCCCGAATTTTGATTTTTAATGTAATCCATGCCCAATGGTCCGTATCAAAAATTTTAACATTTTTCGAGTAGAAAGATTCCTTTTTTGGACTAGCGTTCTTTGCCGAAAATGGCAAACAACGGTAAGCTCCGTACGGGCGACAATTCCCGCCGAAAACTCAAAATTTCTGACATTTTTTAAAATGCCCGTATCTCACTCTCCGCTTGACTCGAAAAATATGTAGTGCATACCCACTTGTTCGTACGAATGTTAGCTACGTCACCATGTTCCCAAATTTCATACCGTAGGCCGGGATCCTTTCCGAAGAAGGTGATTTCCGTGGGGGTACACCTTTTTCAGAAAAAGACACGTGCGCGTTCAAATGGTCGTATCTCATGGCCCGTATTTCGGTTTTTAACGTAATTTATTCCCAATCGCCCGTATCAAAAATTTTAACATTTTTCGAGTAGAAAGATTCATGTTTTGAATTGGCGTTCCTAGCCAAAAATAGCAAACTATAGGAAGCTCCGTTTGGGCGACCGTTCCCGTCGAAAACTCGAAATTTCTGACATTTTTTTAAAAGCCCGTATCTCACTCTCCGCTCGACTCAAAAAATTCGTAGTGCATACCCACTCATCCGTACGGATGTTAGCTACGTTACCATGTTTTCGGATTTCATCCCGTTGGCCGGGATCCTTTCCGAAGAAGGTGATTTCCGTGGGGGTACACCTTTTTCAGAAAAAGACACGTGCGCGTTCAAATTTTCGTATCTCATGGCCCGTATTTTTATTTTTAATGTAATCCATTCCAAATCGTCCGTATCGAAAATTTTAACATTTTTCGAGTAGAAAGCTTCATTTTTCGAATTGGCGTTTTCATAGCCGAAAATGGCAAACTACAGGAAGCTCCGTACGGACAATCGTTCCCGTCGAAAACTTGAAATTTCTGACATTTTTTCAGACGCCCGTATCTCACTCTCCGCTCGACTCGAAAAATCCGTAGTGCATACCCACTCGTCCGTACGGATGTTAGCTACATCACCATGTTCCCGAATTTCATCTCGCAGGCCAGGATCCTTTCCAAAGAAGGTGATTTCCGTGGGGGTACACCTTTTTCAGAAAAAGACACGTGTGATTTCAAATGGTCGTATCTCATGGCCCGTATTTCGGTTTTTAACGAAATCCACGCCCAATCGTCCGTATCGAAAATTTCGACGTTGTTCGCGGAGAAAGATTCCAGTTTCAGATTGGCGTTCCTTGCCAAAACTGACAAACAACGAGACGCTCCGTCGGGACGACCGTTCCCGTCGAAAACTTGAAATTTCAGACGTTTTTTCAGACGCCCGTATCTCACTCTCCGCTCGACTCGAAAAATCCGTAGTGCATACCCACTCGTCCGTACGGATGTTAGCTACGTCACCATGTTCCCGGATTTCGTCCCGCAGGCCAGGATCCTTTCCAAAGAAGGTGATTTCCGTGGGGGTACACCTTTTTCAGAAAAAGACACGTGTGATTTCAAATGGTCGTATCTCATGGCCCGTATTTCGGTTTTTAACGAAATCCACGCCCAATCGTCCGTATCGAAAATTTCGACGTTGTCCGAGGAGAAAGATTCCAGTTTCGGATTGGCGCTCATTGCCGAAAATGACAAACAACGAGATACTCCGTTTAAGAGACCGTTCCCGTCGAAAACTTGAAATTTCTGACATTTTTTCAGACGCCCGTATCTCACTCTCCGCTCGACTCGAAAAATCCGTAGTGCATACCCACTCGTCCGTACGGATGTTAGCTACGTCACCATGTTCCCGGATTTCGTCCCGCAGGCCAGGATCCTTTCCAAAGAAGGTGATTTCCGTGGGGGTACACCTTTTTCAGAAAAAGACACGTGTGATTTCAAATGGTCGTATCTCATGGCCCGTATTTCGGTTTTTAACGAAATCCACGCCCAATCGTCCGTATCGAAAATTTCGACGTTGTTCGCGGAGAAAGATTCCAGTTTCAGATTGGCGTTCCTTGCCAAAACTGACAAACAACGAGACGCTCCGTCGGGGCGACCGTTCCCGTCGAAAACTTGAAATTTCAGACGTTTTTTCAGACTCCCGTATCTCACTCTCCGCTCGACTCGAAAAATCCATAGTGCATACCCACTCGTCTGTACGGATGTTAGCTACGTCACCATGTTCCCGGATTTCGTCCCGCAGGCCAGGATCCTTTCCAAAGAAGGTGATTTCCGTGGG
Organism: Akebia trifoliata; assembly: GCF_017979445.1. NCBI lineage: Eukaryota > Viridiplantae > Streptophyta > Magnoliopsida > Ranunculales > Lardizabalaceae > Akebia > Akebia trifoliata. Next base: position 29,050 of record NW_028237024.1, read on the forward strand.
GGTACACCTTTTTCAGAAAAAGACACGTGTGATTTCAAATGGTCGTATCTCATGGCCCGTATTTCGGTTTTTTTCGAAATCCATGCCCAATCGTCCGAATCAAAAATTTCGACGTTGTCCGCGGAGAAAGATTCCAGTTTCAGATTGACGTTCTTTGCCAAAACTGACAAACAACGAGACGCTCCGTCGGGGCAACCGTTCCCGTCGAAAACTTGAAATTTCAGACGTTTTTTCAGACGCCCGTATCTCACTCTCCGCTCGACTCAAAAAATCCGTAGTACATACCCACTCGTCCGTACGGATGTTAGCTACGTCATCATGTTCCCGGATTTCGTCCCGCAGGCCAGGATCCTTTCCAGAGAAGGTGATTTCCGTGGGGGTACACCTTTTTCAGAAAAAGACACGTGTGATTTCAAATGGTCGTATCTCATGGCCCGTATTTCGGTTTTTAACGAAATCCACGCCCAATCGTCCGTATCGAAAATTTCGACGTTGTTCGCGGAGAAAGATTCCAGTTTCAGATTGGCGTTCCTTGCCAAAACTGACAAACAACGAGACGCTCCGTCGGGGCGACCGTTCCCGTCGAAAACTTGAAATTTCAGACGTTTTTTCAGACGCCCGTATCTCACTCTCCGCTCGACTCGAAAAATCCGTAGTGCATACCCACTCGTCCGTACGGATGTTAGCTACATCACCATGTTCCCGGATTTTGTCCCGCAGGCCAGGATCCTTTCCAAAGAAGGTGATTTCCGTGGGGGTACACCTTTTTCAGAAAAAGACACGTGTGATTTCAAATGGTCGTATCTCATGGCCCGTATTTCGGTTTTTAACGAAATCCACGCCCAATCGTCCGTATCAAAAATTTTGACGTTGTCCGCGGAGAAAGATTCCAGTTTCAGATTGGCGTTCCTTGCAAAAACTGACAAACAACTAGACGCTCCGTCGGGGCGACCGTTCCCGTCGAAAACTTGAAATTTCAGACGTTTTTTCAGACGCCCGTATCTCACTCTCCGCTCGACTCGAAAAATCCGTAGTGCATACCCACTCGTCCGTACGGATGTTAGCTACATCACCATGTTCCCGGATTTTGTCCCGCAGGCCAGGATCCTTTCCAAAGAAGGTGATTTCCGTGGGGGTACACCTTTTTCAGAAAAAGACACGTGTGATTTCAAATGGTCGTATCTCATGGCCCGTATTTCGGTTTTTAATGAAATCCACGCCCAATCGTCCGTATCGAAAATTTCGACGTTGTTCGCGGAGAAAGATTCTCGTTTCAGATTGGCGTTCCTTGCCAAAACTGACAAACAACGAGACGCTCCGTCGGGGAGACCGTTCCCGTCGAAAACTTAAATTTCAGACGTTTTTTCAGACTCCCGTATCTCACTCTCCGCTCGACTCGAAAAATCCATAGTGCATACCCACTCGTCCGTACGGATGTTAGCTACGTCACCATGTTCCCGGATTTCGTCCCGCAGGCCAGGATCCTTTCCAAAGAAGGTGATTTCCGTGGGGGTACACCTTTTTCAAAAAAAGACATGTGTGATTTCAAATGGTCGTATATCATGGCCCGTATTTCGGTTTTTTACGAAATCCACGCCCAATCGTCCGTATCGAAAATTCCGACGTTGTCCGAGGAGAAAGATTCCAATTTTGGATTTGCGCTCATTGCCGAAAATGACAAACAACGAGATACTCCGTTTAAGAGACCGTTCCCGTCGAAAACTTGAAATTTCTGACATTTTTTCAGACGCCCGTATCTCACTCTCCGCTCGACTCGAAAAATCCATAGTGCATACCCACTCGTCCGTACGGATGTTAGCTACGTCACCATGTTCCCGGATTTCGTCCCGCAGGCCAGGATCCTTTCCAAAGAAGGTGATTTCCGTGGGGGTACACCTTTTTCAGAAAAAGACACGTGTGATTTCAAATGGTCGTATCTCATGGCCCGTATTTCGATTTTTAACGAAATCTACGCCCAATCGTCCGTATCAAAAATTTTGACGTTGTTCGCGGAGAAAGATTCCAGTTTCAGATTGGCGTTCCTTGCCAAAACTGACAAACAACGAGACGCTCCGTCGGGGCGACCGTTCCCGTCGAAAACTTGAAATTTCAGACGTTTTTTCAGACTCCCGTATCTCACTCTCCGCTCGACTCGAAAAATCCATAGTGCATACCCACTCGTCTGTACGGATGTTAGCTACGTCACCATGTTCCCGGATTTCGTCCCGCAGGCCAGGATCCTTTCCAAAGAAGGTGATTTCCGTAGGGGTACACCTTTTTCAGAAAAAGACACGTGTGATTTCAAATGGTCGTATCTCATGGCCCGTATTTTGGTTTTTTACGAAATCCACGCCCAATCGTCCGTATCGAAAATTCCGACGTTATCCGAGGAGAAAGATTCCAATTTTGGATTTGCGCTCATTGCCGAAAATGACAAACAACGAGATAATCCGTTTAAGAGACCGTTCCCGTCGAAAACTTGAAATTTCTGAAATTTTTTCAGACGCCCGTATCTCACTCTCCGCTCGACTCGAAAAATCCATAGTGCATACCCACTCGTCCGTACGGATGTTAGCTACGTCACCATGTTCCCGGATTTCTTCCCGCAGGCCGGGATCCTTTTCGAAAAAGGTGATTTCCATGGGGGTACACCTTTTTCAGAAAAAAACACGTGAGCGTTCGAATTGCCGTATCTCATGGCCCATATTTCAGTTTTTAATGTAATCAACGCCCAGTCGTCCGTATCAAAAATTTTAACATTTTCTGAGTAGAAAGATTCCTATTTCGGATTGGCGTTCCTTACCGAAAATGGCAAACAATGGGAAGCTTTGTACGGGCGACCGTTCCCGCCAAAAACTAGAAATTTCTGACGTTTTTTCAAATGCCTGTATCTTACTCTCCGCCCGACTCAAAAAATCCGTAGCATACCCACTCGTCTGTACGGATGTTAGCTACGTCACCATGTTCTCGGATTTCATCCCGCTGGCCGGGATCCTTTCCGAAGAAAGTGATTTCCGTGAGGGTACACCTTTTTCATAAAAAGACACGTGCGCGTTCAAATGGTCTTATCTCATGGCCCGTATTTCAGTTTTTAACGTAATCCATGCCCAATGGTCCATATTGAAAATTTTAACATTTTTCGAGTAGAAAGATTCCTTTTTCGGATTGGCGTGCTTTGTCGAAAACGGCAAACAACGGTAAGCTTCGTACGGGTGACCGTTCCCGTCGAAAACTTAAAATTTCTGACATTTTTTAAAACGCCCGTATCTCACTCTCCGCTAGACTCGAAAAACATGTAGTGCATACCCACTCGTTCGTACGGATGTTAGCTACGTCACCATGTTCCCAGATTTCATCCCACGGGCCGGGATCCTTTCCGAATAAGGTGATTTCCGTGGGGGTACACTTTTTTCAGAAAAAGACACGTGCGCGTTCAAATGGTCGTATCTCATGGCCCGTATTTCGGTTTTTAACGTAATCTATTCCAAATCGTCCGTATTGAAAATTTTAACATTTTTCGAGTAGAAAGATTCCTGTTTCGGATTGGCGTTCCTTACCGAAAATTACAAACAACGGGAAGCTCCGTATGGGCGATCGTTCCCGTCGAAAATTCAAAATTTCTGACGTTTTTTCAAACGCCCGTATCTCACTCTCCGCTAGACTTAAAAAATTCGTAGTGCATACCCACTAATCCGTACAGATGTTAGCTACGTCGCCATGTTCCCGGATTTCATCCCGCAGGCCGGGACCCTTTCCGAAGAAGGTGATTTCCGTGGGGGTACCCCTTTTCCAAAAAAAGACACGTGCGGGTTCAAATGGTCGTATCTCGTGGCCCATATTTCGGTTTTTAACGTAATCTACGCCCAATTGTCCGTATCGAAAATTTTAACATTTTTGAGTGGAAATATGCCTGTTTCGGATTGGCGTTCCATGCAAAAAATGGCAAACAATGGGAAGCTTCGTACGGGCAACCGTTCCCATCGAAAACTCAAAATTTCTGACATTTTTTCAAACGCCTGTATCTCACTCTCCGCTCGACTCAAAAAATCCGTAGCGCATACCCACTCGTCCGTACGGATGTTAGCTACATCACCATGATTTCAGATTTCATCCCGCAGGCCTGGATCCTTTCTGAAGAAAGTAATTTCCGTTGGGTTCACCTTTTTCAGAAAAAGACACGTGCGCATTCAAATGGTCGTATCTCATGCCCGTATTTCGATTTTTAATGTAATCCATGCCCAATCGTCCGTATCGAAAATTTTCTATTTTTCGAGTAGAAAGATTCCTTTTTCAGATTGGCGTTCTTTGCCGAAAATGACAAACAACGGGAATCTCCGTACGGGCGACCGTTCCCATCGAAAACTTAAAATTTCTGACATTTTTCCAAATGCCCGTATCTTACTCTCTGCTAGACTTGAAAAATCTGTAGCATATACCCACTCGTCTGTACGGATGTTAGCTACGTCACCATGTTCCCGGATTTAATCCCATAGGCCGGGATCCTTTTCGAAAAAGGTGATTTCCGTAGGGGTACACCTTTTTCAAAAAAAGACACGTGCGCGTTCAAATGGTCATATCTCATGGCCCGTATTTCAATTTTTAACGTAATCCATACCTAATCGTCCGTATCGAAAATTTTAACATTTTTCGTATAGAAAGATTCCTGTTTCGGATTGGCATTCCTTACCCAAAATGGCAAATAAGTGGAAGCTCCGTACGGGTGGCCGTTCCCGTCGAAAACTAAAAATTTTTGATGTTTTTTCAAACGCCCATATCTCACTCTCTGCTAAACTCGAAAAATCCGTAGCACATACCCACTCGTCTGTACGGATGTTAGCTACGTCACCATCTTCCCGGATTTCATCCCGCAGGCCGGGATCCTTTCTAAAGAAGGTGATTTCCGTGGGGGTACACCATTTTCAAAAAAAGACACGTGCGCGTTCAAACGGTCGTATCTCATGGCCCGTATTTCAGTTATTAACGTAATCTATGCCCAATCGTCCGTATCAAAAATTTTAACATTTTCCAAGTAGAAAGATTCCTGTTTCGGATTGGCGTTCCTTACCGAAAGTGGCAAACAACGGGAATCTCCGTACGGGCGACCGTTTCCATCGAAAACTCAAAATTTTTGACGTTTTTTCAAACGCCCGTACCTCACTCTCCGCTCTACTCGAAAAATCTGTAGTGCATACCCACTCGTTCGTACGGATGTTAGCTACGTCACCATATTCCTGGATTTCATCCCGCAGGCCAGGATCCTTTCCGAAGAAGGTGATTTCCATGGGGGTACACCTTTTTTAGAAAAAGACACGTGCGCGTTCAAATGGTCATATCTCATGGCTTGTATATCAGTTTTTAATGTAATCAAAGCCCAATCGTCCGTATCAAAAATTTTAACATTTTTCGAGTAGAAAGATTCCTATTTCGGATTGGTGTTCCTTGTCGAAAATGGTAAACAACGGGAAGCTCCGTACAGGCGACCGTTCCTGTCGAAAACTTGAAATTTCTGACATTTTCTCAAACGCCCGTATCTCACTCTCCACTAGACTTGAAAAATCCGTAGGGCATACCCACTCGTCCGTACGGATGTTAGCTATGTCACCATGTTCCCCGATTTCATCCCGCAGGCCGGGATCCTTTCCGAAGAAGGTGATTTCCGTAGGGGTACACCTTTTTCAGAAAAATACATATGCGCGTTCAAATGGTCGTATCTCATGGCCCGCATTTCAGTTTTTAACGTAATCTATGCCCAATCATCCGTATTGAAAATTTTAACATTTTTCGAGTAGACAGATTCCTATTTCGGATTGGCGTTCCTTGCTGAAAATGGTAAACAATGGGAAGCTCCGTACAGGCGACCGTTCCCGTCGAAAGCTCAAAATTTCTGACATTTTTTCAAATGCCCGTATCTGACTCTCCGCTCGACTCGAAAAATCTGTAGCGCATACCCACTCGTTCGTACGGATGTTAGCTACATCACCACATTCCCGGATTTCATCCCGCAGGCTGGGATCCTTTCCGAAGAAGGTGATTTCCGTGGGGGTACACCTTTTTTAGAAAAAGACACGTGCGCGTTTAAATGGTCGTATCGCGTGGCCCATATTTTGGTTTCTAACGTAATCAACGCCCAATCGTCCGTTTCAAAAATTTTAACATTTTTTGAATAGAAAAATTCCTGTTTCGGATTGGCGATCCTTGACAAAAATGGTAAACAACGGGAAGCTCCGTACAGGCGACCGTTCCTGTCGAAAACTTGAAATTTTGACATTTTTTCAAACGCCCGTATCTCACTCTCCGCTAGACTTGAAAAATCCGTAGGGCATACCCACTCGTCTGTACGGATGTTAGCTATGTCACCATTTTCCCAGATTTCATCCCGCAGGCTGGGATCCTTTCCGAAGAAGGTGATTTCCGTGGGGGTACACCTTTTTCAGAAAAATACATATGCGCGTTCAAATGGTCGTATCTCATGGCCCGCATTTCAGTTTTTAACGTAATCTACGCCCAATCATCCGTATTGAAAATTTTAACATTTTCCGAGTAGACAGATTCCTGTTTCGGATTGGCGTTCCTTGCCGAAAATGGTAAACAATGGGAAACTCCGTACAGGCGACCGCTCCCGTCGAAAGCTCAAAATTTCTGACGTTTTTTCAAACGCCCGTATCTGACTCTCCGCTCGACTAAAAAATCCGTAGCGCATATCCACTCGTTCGTATGGATGTTAGCTATATCACCACATTCCCGGATTTCATCCCGCAGGCTGGGATCCTTTCCGAAGAAGGTGATTTCCGTGGGGGTACACCTTTTTTAAAAAAAGACACGTGCGCGTTTAAATGGTCGTATCGCGTGGCCCATATTTTGGTTTTTAACATAATCCATGCCCAATCGTCCGTTTCGAAAATTTTAACATTTTCCGAATAGAAAAATTCATGTTTCGGATTGGCGTTCCATGCCAAAAATGGTAAACAATGGGAAGGTTCGTACAAGTGACCGTTCCCGTCGAAAACTTGAAATTTCTGACATTTATTTAAACGCCAGTATCTCACTCTCCGCTAGACTCGAAAAATCCGTAGGGCATACCCACTCGTCCGTACGGATGTTAGCTATGTCACCATGTTCCCAGATTTCATCCCGCAGGCCGAGATCCTTTCCGAAGAAGGTGATTTCCGTGGGGGTACACCTTTTTCAGAAAAATACATATGCGCGTTCAAATGGTCGTATCTCATGGCCCGCATTTCAGTTTTTAACGTAATCCATGCCCAATCGTCCGTATTGAAAATTTTAACATTTTCCGAGTAGATAGATTCCTATTTCGGATTGGCATTCCTTGTCGAAAATGGTAAACAATGGGAAGCTCCGTACAGGCGATCGTTCCCATCGAAAACTCAAAATTTTGACATTTTTTCAAATGCCAGTATCTGACTCTCCGCTCGACTCGAAAAATCCGTAGCGCATACCCACTCGTTCTTACGGATGTTAGCTACGTCACCACATTCTCAAATTTCATCCCGCAGGCCGGGATCCTTTCCGAAGAAGGTGATTTTCGTGGGGGTACACCTTTTTTAGAAAAAAACACGTGCGCGTTTAAAAGGTCGTATCACGTAGCCCATATTTTGGTTTTTAACGTAATCCATGCCCAATCATCCGTATCAAAAATTTTAACATTTTTCGAATAGAGAAATTCCTGTTTCGGATTGGCATTCCTTGCCGAAAATGGTAAACAATGGGAAGGTCCGTACAAGAGACCGTTCCCGTCGAAAACTTGAAATTTCTGACATTTTTTCAAATGCCAGTATCTCACTCTCCGCTAGACTCAAAAAATCCATAGCGCATACCCACTCGTTCGTACGGATGTTAGCTACGTCACCATATTCCCGGATTTCATCCCGCAGCCCGAGATCCTTTCCGAAGAAGGTGATTTCTGTGGGGGTACACCTTTTTCAGAAAAAATACATATGCGCGTTCAAATGGTCGTATCTCATGGCCCGCATTTCAGTTTTTAACGTAATCCATGCCCAATCGTCCGTATTGAAAATTTTAACATTTTCCGAGTAGAAAGATTCCTGTTTCGGATTGGCGTTCCATACCGAAAATGGCAAACAACGGGAAGCTCCATACGGACGATCGTTCCCGTCAAAAACTCGAAATTTCTAACGTTTTTTCAAACGCCCGTATCTCACTCTCTGCTCAACGTGAAAAATCCGTAGTGCATACCCACTCGTCCATACGAATGTTAGCTACGTCACCATATTCCTGGATTTCATCCCACAGGTCGGGATCCTTTCCGAAGAAGGTGATTTCCGTTGGGGTACACCTTTTTCAAAAAAAGATACGTGCGTGTTCAAATGGTTGTATCTCATGACCCGTATTTCGGTTTTTAACGTAATCCACGCCCAATCGTTTGTATCAAAAATTTTAACATTTTCTGAGTAGAAAGATTCTTGTTTCGGATTGGCGTTCCTTGCCGAAAATGGCAAACAACGGGAAGCTCCATACGGGCGACCGTTCCCGTTGAAAACTTGATATTTCTGACGTTTTTTCAAACTCCCGTATCTCACTCTCCGCTAGACTCGAAAAATCGTAGCGCATACCCACTCGTCTGTACGGATGTTAGCTACGTCACCATTTTTCTGGGTTTCATCCCGCAGGCCGGGATCCTTTTCGAAGAAGGTGATTTCTGTGGGGGTACACCTTTTTCAGAAAAAAACACATGCACGTTCAAATGGTCGTATCTCTTCGCCCGTATTTCGATTTTTAACATAATCCATGCCCAATCATCTGTATCAAAAATTTTAACATTTTCCAAGCAGAAAGATTCCTGTCTCGGATTGGTGTTCCTTACCGAAAATGGCAAACAACGGGAAGCTCCGTACGGGAGACCGTTCCCGTCGAAAACTCGAAATTTCTGACGTTTTTTCAAATGCCTGTATCTCACTCTCTGCTCGACTCGAAAAATTCGTCGCACATACCCACTCGTCCGTACAGATGTTAGCTACGTCACCATGTTCCTGGATTTCATCCCGTAGACCAGGATCCTTTCGGAGAAGGTGATTTCCGTGGGGGTACACCTTTTTCAGAAAAAGACACGTGCACGTTCAAATGGTCGTATCTCATGGCCCGTATTTTGGTTTTTAACATAATCCACGTTCAATCGTCCATATCGAAAATTTTAACATTTTCGAGTAGAAAGATTCCTGTTTCGGATTGGCGTTCCTTGCCGAAAATGGCAAACTACGGGAAGCTCCGTACGGGCCACCGTTCCCGTCGAAAACTCGAAATTTCTGACATTTTTTCAAATGCCCGTATCTCACTCTTCGCTAAACTCGAAAAATCCGTAGTACAAATCCACTCGCCCATACGGATGTTAGCTACATCACCATGTTTCCGGATTTCATTCCGTAGGCCAGGATCCTTTCCGAAGAAGGTGATTTCCGTGGGTGTACACCTTTTTCAGAAAAAGATACGTGCGCGTTCAAATGGTCGTATCTCATGGTCCGTATTTCGGTTTTTAACGTAATCCACGTTCAATCGTCCGTATCGGAAAATTTTACATTTTCTGAGTAAAAAGATTCCTGTTTTGGATTGGCGTTCCTTGCCGAAAATGGCAAACTACGGGAAGCTCCGTAAGGGCCACCGTTCCCATCGAAAACTTAAAATTTCTGACGTTTTTTCAAACACCCGTATCTCACTCTCCGCTAAACTTGAAAAATCCGTAGCGCATATCCACTCATCCATATGGATGTTAGCTAAATCACCATGTTTCCGGATTTAATCCCGCAGGCCGGGATCCTTTCCGAAGAAGGTGATTTCCGTGGGGGTACACCTTTTTCAAAAAAGACACGTGCGCGTTCAAATGGTCTTATCTCATGGCCCGTATTTTGGTTTTTAACGTAATCCACGTTCAATCGTCCGTATCAAAAATTTTAACATTTTCTGATTAGAAAGATTCCTATTTCGGATTGGCGTTCCTTGCCAAAAATGGCAATCTACGGGAAGCTCCGTACGGGCGACCGTTCCCGTCGAAAACTTGAAATTTCTGACATTTTTTCAAACGCCCGTATCTCACTCTCCGCTAGACTCGAAAAATTCGTAGCGCATACCCACTCGTCCATACGGAGGTTCGCTACGTCACCATATTCCCAGATTTCATCCCACAGGTCGGGATCCTTTCCGAAGAAGGTGATTTCCGTGGGGGTACACCTTTTTCAGAAAAAGACACGTGCTCGTTCAAATGATCATATCTCATGGCCCGTATTTCGGTTTTTAACGTAATCCACGCCCAATCTTTCGTATCAAAAATTTTAACATTTTCTGAGTAGAAAGATTCCTATTTCGGATTGGCGTTCCTTGCCGAAAATGGCAAATAACGGGAAGCTCCGTACGGCGACCGTTCCCGTTGAAAACTTGATATTTCTGACGTTTTTTCAAACGCCCGTATCTCACTCTCCGCTAGACTCGAAAAATCCGTAGCGCATACCCACTCGTCTGTACGGATGTTAGCTACGTCACCATTTTTCTAGGTTTCATCCCGCAGGCCGGGATCCTTTTCGAAGAAGGTGATTTCCGTGGGGGTACACCTTTTTTAGAAAAAGACACTTGCACGTTCAAATGGTCGTATCTCTTCGCCCGTATTTCGGTTTTTAACATAATCCATGTTCAATCGTCCGTATCGAAAATTTTAACATTTTTCGAGTAGAAAGATTCCTATTTCGGATTGGCGTTCCTTGCCGAAAATGGCAAACTACGGGAAGCTCCGTACGGGCGACCGTTCCCGTCGAAAACTCAAAATTTCTGACCTTTTTTCAAATGCCCGTATCTCACTCTTCGCTAAACTCGAAAAATCCGTAGTGCATATCCACTCGTCCGTACGGATGTTAGCTACATCACCATATTTTCGGATTTCATCCCGCAGGCCGGGATCCTTTCCGAAGAAGGTGATTTCCGTGGGGGTACACCTTTTTTTATAAAAAGATACGTGCACGTTCAAATGGTCGTATCTCATGGCCCGTATTTCGGTTTTTAACGTAATCTAAGCCCAATCGTCCGTATCAAAAATTTTAACATTTTCCGTGTAGAAAGATTCCTGTTTCGGATTGGCGTTCCTTGCCAAAAATAGCAAACAACGGGAAGCTCCGTATGGGCCACCGTTCCCGTCGAAAACTCAAAATTTCTGACATTTTCTCAAACGCCCGTATCTCACTCTTCACTAGACTCGAAAAATCCGTAGCACATACCCACTCGTCCGTACGGATGTTAGCTACGTCACCATGTTCCCAGATTTCATCCCGCAGGCCGAGATCCTTTCCGAAGAAGGTGATTTCTGTGGGGGTACACCTTTTTCAAAAAAGACACGTGCGCGTTCAAATGGTCGTATCTCATGGCCCGTATTTTGATTTTTAACGTAATCCACGTTCAATCGTCCGTATCAAAAATTTTAACATTTTCTGATTAGAAAGATTCCTATTTCGGATTGGCGTTCCTTGCCAAAAATGGCAATCTATGGGAAGCTCCGTACGGACGACCGTTCCAGTCGAAAACTCGAAATTTCTGATATTTTTTCAAACGCCCGTATCTCACTCTCCGCTCGACTCGAAAAATTTGTATCGCATACCCACTCATCCGTACGGATGTTAGCTACGTCACCATATTCCCCGATTTCATCCCGCAGGCCGGGATCCTTTCCGAAGAAGGTGATTTCTGTGGGGGTACACATTTTTCAGAAAAAGACACGTGCGCGTTCAAATGGTCGTATCTCATGGCCCGTATTTCGGTTTTTAACGTAATCCACGCCCAATCTTTCGTATAAAAAATTTTAACATTTTCTGAGTAGAAAGATTCCTGTTTCGGATTGGCGTTCCTTGCCGAAAATGGCAAACAACAGGAAGCTCCGTACGGGCGACCGTTCCCGTCGAAAACTTGATATTTCTGACGTTTTTTCAAACGCCCGTATCTCACTCTCCGCTAGACTCGAAAAATCCGTAGCGCATACCCACTCGTCTGTACGGATGTTAGCTACGTCACCATTTTTCTGGGTTTCATCCCGCAGGCCGGGATCCTTTCAGAAGAAGGTGATTTCCGTGGGGGTACACCTTTTTCAGAAAAAGACACTTGCACGTTCAAATAGTCGTATTTCTTCGCTCGTATTTCGGTTTTTAACGTAATCGACGCCTAATCGTCCGTATCGAAAATTTGAACATTTTTCGAGCAGAAAGATTCCTGTCTCGGATTGGTGTTCCTTACCGAAAATGGCAAACAACGGGAAGCTCCGTACGGGAGACCGTTCCCGTCGAAAACTCAAAATTTCTGACGTTTTTTCAAATGCCTGTATCTCACTCTCCGCTCGACTCGAAAAATCCGTCGCACATACCCACTCGTCCGTACAGATGTTAGCTACGTCACCATATTCCTGGATTTCATCCCGGAGGCCGGGATCCTTTCTGAAGAAGATGATTTCCGTGGGGGTACACCTTTTTCAAAAAAAGACACGTGCGCATTCAAATGTCGTATCTCATGGCCCGTATTTCAATTAATTTATATAGATAGATAGATAGAGAGATTTTTTATAGGTATATGATTAGTGTTAATGAAATTGGGTTCAAGGGGGATAGCCATTTTTTGTGTGTTATAGGTTCATTGGTTTCCCTGAGATGGTAGAACTGAATTTTAAATTCCAAACTAATCAAAGATCCAAAGGCCCAATACTACATCTCCCATGGAGCACAATGTCAATAGTGTTTTTAGACTTCTATTTTTCTTTCAAAATATTAATAATAGGATGATTTTAGCCATCCAACCATTTTGTCTTCTTCTAGACTATTTCTCATCATTCAAATTAACATGATATATTATATGATTTGGACCATTAGACCATGTCAACTATTGGAGTAGCCATGTTGGCTATCTCATATGTTGGACCCAATGAATGGTGGGAAGGCCACCACTATGCTGTTGGGGTTTACCAGACATACCTAGAATTACCTCTATATTTGGTGACCACTTCAAGCTATTATTTAAATCTTAAATAATAAAAGTAATAGCCATGTGTTTCATTTGCTTAGGCTCTATCTTCAAACTAGCTCATAGCAGACTATCCAGGAAGGTCAGGGTGGGATGATAATGCGGCCACATTTGAAATGAATATTGTGGAAAATAACTTGCATGGAGACACAGAAGCAACTTTATTACAACAGAAGATTTCAATTTTCTGTCCTTGAATGACATAAACAGTTTTTGTCTCGGCATGAGATAAACATTTTTAGAATACCTGTTTGGTTGTGCATTGCCTATGATCCTAATCAGCCGACTACTTTCATTGGAGGAACATTGGCGATTCTTGACAACACTTTCTCATGGGCATAGTAGGCATTTTTTTCCACTTTTCCTTTGTTATAGTTATGAAGTTTTTGACATTCATGTTTGATTTTGTTCAGGGAGTGCTTGACTCTTAGTCCCAATCTTGTGCAGTGCCTATAACATTAATCATAATTGACCTCCACATGGCTCTTGGTTCCCAAAATGGGATGGAGCATAGTGCGAGTAAAGATGGTTCCATAGAATGGTTGACATTTCCAAATTACATCTCACAAAGCCTTGAGGTTATCGATTTTCTGGCTTCGAGGTACAATATGTGCCCTGCACTTACAACGCCAAGTGGAGATTTCTTTCTACCTCCTCCGGTGCGTCTTTGTTGTCCTAGTGAACGAAGTGGTGGCTCCCTATACTGTTAGTATGCAATAACAAATCCTTAAACTCATTTCCCTATACTGGTATGTCTGCAAGCTTATACCATGCTAATTTTTGGGCTGGTTGTGTGTGATATGTTTTTATTCAACATTTAAGTAGGGGAAAGTAGGAGAAAACAATCTAAACAAAAGCCCCTTCCGTCATTACAAGTTAATTAGTTCATCCTTCGTGTTCTTTGACTTTTATGTGTTTTTATGCTAGCTCTTGCTTGCTCTTTCTTTGAGTGTTGCTTGCCTGATTTATGTATGTCTTAAAAACCTATCGTTCAATTTGGTGGCACCACCGTAGGTATATGAGTAGCCTTGGTAATAAAAGGGTTGAACTCTTTGGTGTGGGAGCAAGAGGTAGTGACCCTGTAGTTGAGGACAACGTTCAAATGATATTATGTGAGATTTGATTTCTGTCCTATGTTCTTGTCATATGTCTTTGATTTATCTCTCATATTGTTTTTTCAAACATTGAGGCATTTCACTAGCCAAAGCCTAAGGATTAAGGTTTGGTCCTTGCACGTGGGTGTTTTTAAATGGATAAACAATGTAAAATACTAATAAACAAATATCAAAAATTTAATCCTCATTCCCAAAGACTTATCCGAATGAGAGAATGTTTATATCTGCTTTCAATATCTCCATCCATGGTCTTTTGGGTCTTTTGGATTGGAATCATGAATATTTTTTCTAACTGGGACTGTAATTGGCCTTCATTGAACAAGTCGAAACCATCTTAGTCTTCTTTCTCTACTTATACATTTTCTTTAATGCATTCGTTTCTATTTTTTTTTTTTATCTTCATTAGTATGTCCTCATATCCTTCTCAACATCCTCATCTCGGTTACGATTAATTTTTTTTAATATGATGCTTTTGAACTACCCAACATTTAGTTCCATGAAGCATAGTTAGTCTTATTGTTGTTCCATAAAAAAAAATTCTTTTAAATTGATTAATATGCATTTGTCACATAGACTTCTAGAAGCACACCTCTACTTTAACCATCCAAATATGTTTTTATGGGAATAACATTTTGTTTACAATTCGTTGAGAACCTAGGTCTGTTCATTTATTTTCACACTTTAAACGTATCACTTTTACATAAAAAAGGCATTCCTACGGGGACACACGATAAGATAAGGATTAGATTTTATCATTGATTCCTTGCCCTTTTATGATTAAAAATTAACTCACATAAAATGTCCAATGTCTCAAATTAATTAAAATTTAGTAGACTAAAAATCGTGGGGTGATGTTATTGTTTAGTAGATATTAATAATTGGTATGTGATGTGGTTAGTTGGTAGATATTAGTGCTTCGTTATTAGTGTATAATAATTGTTTTAAAATTATGGTTAGAGGTAGACTGTTTATAATAGGAGGTAAATTTTACAAAGGGTTTATGCCTTGAGGCATGCTTTATTATGCAATGAGTCTTACATCTCAATAGCTTCAACATAACAAAAAATCGTGGGTCAATTTTTTTTAATTTTCTTATTTAATTTTACACAAATACCCTCCCAATGTCTCTTATTTACATAATCCTACTAAATAGAAGTATTTTTTTCTATTCAAGAGCTCTCTTAAAATTCCTCTTTAAAATCTTAAAATTTTTCTATACCAAAATTTCTTTTTAGAGGCTTCAATATTCATTGAATTCGAATCCATTGATTCCTACAACTTTCTTATGAAGATTGTGATTAAATAGAACCAAGAAATCAAGTTTAGTTGTTAGTACATAGTCGTTAATAGTTAGTGTGTAATGTGGTTAGTTGGTAGATGAGGGCTTCATTATTAGTGTGTAATGGTTTTAAAATTATGGTTAGAGGTAGATTGTTTATGGTAAGAGGTAATTTTTACAAAGGGTTTATGCCTTGAGGCTTATGCCTAATGTTTCACGCTTCATTATGCAATGAGCCTTACACAATAGGTTCAACATAACCCAAAATCGTGGGTCAATTTTTTTTAATTTTCTTATTTTATTTTACACAAATACCCTCTCAATGTCTCTTATTTACATAATCATACTAAAAAGAAGTGTTTTTTGTGTTCAAGAGATATCTCAAAATCTCATTTTAAAACCTTAAAATCTATCTATACCAAAATTTCTTCTTAGAGGCTTTAATATTTATCGAACTCGAATCCATTGTTTCCTACAACTTCTCACGAAGATTGTCATCAAATATAACCAAGAAATCAAGGTATGTAATTTTTCTATGTATATTCTTGAATTTTTTACCTATATTTTTTTTCAAAAATTCATATTTCTCTCTTGTTCTAGTGTTTTATTCTTGTATTTTTTGATTTATTCTACCTATTTTTTTGTTTGTTGTTTATTTGATGTTTTTAATGTTTAATTTTTATCTAATGCTTTAAAGGTTTTACTTGTTTTTCTATTTTTAATGATACATCCAACATTTTTAATGTTTAAAAAATTGTTTGGAGGTGCATAAGCCTTACTTTTTGTATTTGATTAAGTGGTGCAAGAATCCAATTCTTTTGCTTTGAAGGTTTTACTTGTTTTTCTATTTTTAATGATACATCCAACATTTTTAATGTTTAAAAAATCGTTTGGAGGTGCATAAGCCTTACTTTTTGATTAGGTGGTGCAAGAATCCAATTCTTTTGTTTTAATTATTCTCTAGTTTATAATAGGATCTAAAATACTATTCCTAGGCCAAGAGTAGTTGTTTATTTGATGTTTGATACTCTATGAGTGATGATACATTCTACATTTTTAATGTTTAATTTTTATTTGATGCTTTGAAGGTTTTACTTGTTTTTTATATTTTTAATGATACGTCCTACATTTTTAATGTTTAAAAGATTGTTTGGAGGTGTATAAGCTTTACTTTTTGTAATTGGTTAGGTGGTGTAAGAATCCAATTCTTTTGGGATTGGTTTAGTGTTGCCAAATTAGATTTTGTAGAAATTATTTTATTAGTGCAAAAATTTAGACTTTTTGATCTGTTTTAGTGAGTTTAGATTTCGACTATTTTGTGTGACACGAAAATTAGATTTTGTGTCACGGGTAATTATATATATATATATAGAGAGAGAGAGAGAGAGAGAGATAGAGAGGTAAGTATAATAAGGTCTAAAATACTATTTCTAGGCCTGGAGTAGTTGTTTATTTGATGTTTAATACTATTTTTATTTGATGCTTCGAAGGTTTTACTTGTTTTTATATTTTTTAATGATACATCCTACATTTTTACTGTTTAAAAAATCGTTTGGAGGTGTATAAGCCTTACTTTTTGTAATTGGTTAGGTGGTGCAAGAATCAATTTTTTTTGGGATTGGTTTAGTGTTGCCAAATTAAATTTTGTAGCAACTATTTTATTAGCGCAAAAATTTAGATTTTTGGATATATTTTAGTGAGTTAAGATTTTGTAACTGTTTTGTGTGACACGAAATTTAGATTTCGTTTTTTGTCACGGGTAATTATATTTATATATATAGTCATTAATAGTTAGTGCGAAATGTACTTAGTTGGTAGATATAAGTGTTTCATTTGATTTGTAATTAATAGTTTTATTAGATGTTATTGCTTAGTAGATAGTTGTTAATGTGTAATATGGTTAGTTGGTAGATATTAGTGTTTTGTTATTAGTGTGTAATAATGGTTTTAAAATTATGGTTATAAGGGTTTATGCCTTGAGGCGTACGCCTCATGCCTCACGCTTCATTATGCAATGAGCCTTACACCTCAATAGGTTTAACATAACCCAAAATCATGGGTCAATTTTTTTTATTTTCTTGTTTAATTTTACACAAATACCCTCCCAATGTCTCTTATTTACATAACCGTACTAAATAGAAGTGTATTTTGTTTGTTTATATGTGTTCCCAATTTTCACACTTTAGACGTATCACTTTTACATAAAAATGGCATTCCTATAGGGAGGACACACGATAAGATAAGGATTAAATTTTATCATTGATTCCTTGCCCTTTTAGGATTAAAAATTTACTCACATAAAATGTCCAATGTCTCAAATTAATTAAAACTCAGTAGATTAAAAATTGTGGGGTGATGTTATTGTTTAGTAGATATTAATAGTTGGTATGTGATGTGGTTAGTTGGTAGATATTAGTGTTTCGTTATTAGTGTGTAATAATTGTTTTAAAATTATGGTGAGAGGTAGATTGTTTATAATAGGAGGTAATTTTTACAAAGGGTTTTATGCCTTGAGGCATGCTTTATTATGCAATGAGTCTTACATCTCAATAGCTTCAACATAACCAAAAATCGTGGGTCAATTTTTTTTTATTTTCTTATTTAATTTTACACAAATACCCTTCCAATGTCTCTTATTTACATAATCCTACTAAATAGAAGTATTTTTTTCTATTCAAGAGATCTCTTAAAATCCCTCTTTAAAACCTTAAAATTTTCCTATACCAAAATTTCTTTTTAGAGGCTTCAATATTCATCAAATTCGAATCCATTGGTTCCTACAACTTTCTTATGAAGATTGTGATCAAATAGAACTAAGTAATCAAGTTATTAGTTTTCAGTAGATAGTCATTAATAGTTAGTGTGTAATGTGGTTAGTTGGTAGATGAGGGCTTCATTATTAGTGTGAAATAATGGTTTTAAAATTATGGTTAGAGGTAGATTGTTTATGGTAAGAGGTAATTTTTACAAAGGGTTTATGCCTTGAGGCTTATGCGTAATGCCTCACGCGTCATTATGCAATGAGCCTTACACAATAGGTTCAACATAACCCAAAATCGTGGGTCAATTTTTTTTTTTTCTTATTTTATTTTACACAAATACCCTCCCAATGTCTCTTATTTACATAATCATACTAAAAAGAAGTGTTTTTTGTATTCAAGAGATCTCTCAAAATCTCACTTTAAAACCTTAAAATCTATTTATACCAAAATTTCTTCTTAGAGGCTTTAATATTTATCGAATTCGAATCCATTGTTTCCTACAACTTTCTCACAAATATTGTCATCAAATATAACCAAGAAATCAAGGATCTACTAAGGTTTTGAGGTATGTAATTTTTCTATGTATATTCTTGAATTTTTTACCTATATTTTTTTTCAAAAACTTATATTTCTCTTTTTTTTTGTGTTTGATTATTTTATTGTTTAGTTTTATTCTACCTTTTTTTTTGTTTGTTGTTTATTTGATGTTGATACTTTATAAGGGATGATACATCCTACATTTTTAATGTTTAATTTTTATTTAATGCTTTGAAGGTTTTACTTGTTTTTCTATTTTTAATGATACATCCAACATTTTTAATGTTTAGAAAATCGTTTGGAGGTGCATAAGCCTTACAAAATTAAGTGGTGCAAGAATCCAATTCTTTTGCTTTGAAGGTTTTACTTGTTTTTCTATTTTTAATGATACATCCAACATGTATAATGTTTAAAAAAATCGTTTGGAGGTGCATAAGCCTTACTTTTTGATTAGGTGGTGCAAGAATCCAATTCTTTTGAGATTGGTTTAGTGTTACAAAATTAGATTTTGTAGAAATTATTTTACTAGTGCAAAAATTTTGACTTTTGGATCTGTTTTAGTGAGTTTAGAGGTAAGTATTTAGTGGTTATTGTGCATTATTAGTATTATGTAGTCAATAGTTAGTACGAAATGTAGTTAGTTGGTAAATGTAAGTGTTTCGTTTGGTTATTAATTAATAGTTGTTTTTACAATTTAGTTATTAGATGTTATAATTAGTTATTAGATGTTATTGTTTAGTAGATAGTCGTTAATAGTTAGTGTGTAATGTGGTTAGTTGGTAGATATTAGTACTTCGTTATTAGTGTGTAATAATGATTTTAAAATTATGGTTAGGGGTAGATTGTTTATAATAAGTAGTTTTTACAAAGGATTTATGCCTTGAGGCTTACGCCTTTTGAATTTTTTTACTTATTTTTTTTTTATATAGAAAAACTCTTTTTTTTTTTTCTTTTTTGTGTTTGATTCTTTTATTTTTTGTTTTAATTATTCTCTAGTTTATAATAGGATCTAAAATACTATTCCTAGGCCTAGAGTATTTGTTTATTTGATGTTTGATACTCTATGAGTGATGATACATTCTACATGTTTAATGTTTAATTTTTATTTGATGCTTTGAAGGTTTTACTTGTTTTTATATTTTTAATGATACATCCTACATTTTTTACGCTTAAAAAGTCATTTGGAGGTGTATAAGCCTTGCTTTTTGTAATTGGTTAGGTGGTGTAAGAATCCAATTCTTTTGGGATTGGTTTAGTGTTGTCAAATTAGATTTTGTAGAAACTGTTTTATTAGTGCAAAAATTTAAACTTTTTGATCTGTTTTAGCGAGTTTAGATTTCGACTATTTTGTGTGACACGAAAATTAGATTTCGTGTCACGGGTAATTTTATATATATATATATAGAGAGAGAGAGAGAGAGAGAGAGAGAGATAAGTATAATAAGGTCTAAAATACTATTTCTAGGCCTGGAGTAGTTGTTTATTTGATGTTTGATACTCTATGAGTGGTGATACATCCTACATTTTTAATGTTTAATTTTTATTTGATGCTTTGAAGGTTTTACTTGTTTTTATATTTTTAATGTTAAAAAATCGTTTGGAGGTGTATAAGCCTTAATTTTTGTAATTGGTTAGGTGTTGCCAAATTAAATTTTGCAGAAACTATTTTACTAATGCAAAAATTTAGATTTCGTTTTGTGTGTCACGGGTAATTATATTTATATATATAGTCATTAATATTTAAATAAGTGTTTCATTTGATTTGTAGTTAATAGTTTTATTAGATGTTATTGTTTAGTAGATAGTTGTTAATGTGTAATATGGTTAGTTGGTAGATATTAGTGTTTCGTTATTTGTGTGTAATAATGGTTTTAAAAGTATAGTTGGAGGTAAATTGTTTATAGTAAGAGGTACTTTTTACAAAGGGTTTAGGCCTTGAGGCATACGCCTCATGCCTCACGCTTCTTGTTTAATTTTACACAAATACCCTCTCAATGTCTCTTATTTACATAACCGTACTAAATAAAAGTGTATTTTATATTCAAGAGATCTCTCAAAATCTCTCTTTAAAACCTTAAAATTTTCCTATACAAAAATTTCTTCTTAGAGGCTTCAATATTCATCGAATTCGAATCCATTGGTTCTTACAATTTTCTCACGAAGATTGTGAACCAAATATAATCAATAAATCAAGTATTCAAGAAGGTTTTGAGGTATTTAATTTTTCTCTGTATATTCTTGAATTTTTTACCTACTTTTTTTTGTTTAAAAACTCTTTTTTTTTTCTTTTTTTCTTTTTTTTTTTTGTTTTATATTCTACCTATTTTTTTGTTTTAATTCTTCTCTAGTTTATAATAGGGTCTAAAATACTATTCCTATGCCTGGAGTAGTGGTTTATTTGATGTTTGTTACTCTATGAGTGATGATTCATCCTACATCTTGATGCTTTGAAGGTTTTACTTGTTTTTATATTTTTAATGATATGTCCTACATTTTTAATGTTTAAAAAATCGTTTGGAGGTACATAAGCTTTATTTTTTGTAATTGGTTAGGTGGTGCATGAATCTATTTCTTTTAGGATTGGTTTAGTGTTGCCAAATAAGTTTTGTAGAAACTATTTTACTAGTGCCAAAATTTAGACTTTCGGATCTATTTTAGGGATTTTAGATTTTGTGACTATTTTGTGAGACACGAAAATTAGATTTCGTGTCACTGGTAATTATATATATCTAGAGGTAAATATTTAGTGGTTAGTAGTGTCTATTATTATTATTATGTAGTAGATAGTCGTTAATAATTAGTGCGAAATGTAGTTTAGTGTTTAGGTTTTAGATTTTAGGGTTTTAAAGTTTGGGGTTTTGGGTTTAGGTTTGAGTTTTAGGGTTTAGGGTTTAGGGTTTATGTTTGAGTGTTTGGGTTTTAGGGTTTAGGTTTTAGGGTTTGGGGTTTGGGGTTTAGGTCTATGTTTTTACCCTTGTATGTTCCTGACCCTTCACCACGCTCAAACTGCGAGATACTCTGTTGACTCGGAAGGAATTGGCCAAAAAATTGTTCATTCTAGTTTTGAGGTTGGCTTATGGAATCGCCTTTGCAAAAGCGAAACGTTACACCTTCTGTATCTTGATGAATATATGCTATTTGAGCAGTATGCATCGTTTTAGGTGTCTTGTCAGGAAAATGCCATTGATGCATTTCTTGGCTAAACTTGTCAATTGCATTGTTGTATGCAAATGTATAGCCAGGAATCTTGCTGGGATTTATGCTTTGGACTATAAGTTGCTGTCCAAGTTTTCCTGTAGGAATTTCTTGTAACAAACTTGTCTGTGGTTCGGTATGAAACATCACGAGAGTCTGAAATTGGATAGCTAGTTGATTCCTTTGCGGATGTAGTAAATTTTCATATCCTGCCGTATCAATAACTAACTTGAATTGATCTAGACTATCTAGGTTGCTTGTGGTATAACCTGGGTTCTAACACTTGGTTTGTTATCTATAGGGCATTCAGGATTATCCTGGGCTCCTACAACTTCTTTAATGGCTCGTATTAAAATAAGATCTAATTTTTTGTCTAAGAACATAAGATTTATTCCTTGCTTTCCTTCTAAAGCTTCAATCTTAGAAATTATCCTTTTTTCTAGTTTGGGTAGATCTGGTTGTGTCAAGTTATCTAGGATGTCTTGTTCTATTTTGGCTATTAATCATCTTTCTATATTATTCCCTCCATCTTCTATCCTAGAATTAGTGGAATAATGTTGGGCCTCTAATGTCTTCTTGTTGATATAGTAAAGAATTAAGTTCTTTGAATGATTTTATTGTCATTCCAAAAATCCATTTAAGTCTATTAGAAATGTGATTTCTTTGTTGACTTAGCATTTTAATATTTACTAATTCATTTTTCCTTATGAATTCTAATTCTATGCATAACTCTGGGTTATACCATACTCCTGCATTTTCTATGGTCTCAAACTTTTCTGTTCTTAAGAACCATTGATAGATTCTTGGGATTGAACCTAATCTCAGTGTATTAGACATATCTAACATTTCGTTTTGCTGTCTATAGAATTTATGGTATTCATGTTTTTTAAAAAATTTCGATCCGGTCCGGACTCGCCTTGCTTGCCGAAAATGGCAAAAAACAGGAAGATATACCCGGGCGACCGTTCCCGTCGAAAATTCAAAATTTTTGATGTTTTTATAAATGCCCATATCTCACTCTCCGCTCAACTAGTGGATTCGTAGCACATACCCACTCGTCCGTACGGATGTTAGTTACGTCCCCATGTTCCCGGATTTCGTCCCGCAGGCCGAGATCCTTTTCGAAAAACGTGATTTCCGTGGGGGTAAACCTTTTTCGGGGTAAGACACATGCGCGTTCAAATGGTCGTATCTCATCGTCCGTCTTTCGATTTTTAACGTAATCTATGCCCAATCGTCCGTATAAAAAATTTATACATTACCCGAGTAGAAAGTTTCCTGGTCCGGACTCGTCTTCCTTGCCGAAAATGGCAAAAAATGGGAAGCTCCACCCGGGCGACCGTTCTCGTCGAAAACTCAAACTTTCTGACGTTTTTTTAAACACCCGTATCTCACTCTCTGCTCAACTGGTGGATTCGTAGCACATACCTATTCGTCCGTGCAGATGTTAGCTATGTCCCCATGCTCCCGGATTTCATCCCGCAAGCTGGGATCCTTTTCAAAAAATGTGATTTCCATGGGGTACACTTTTTTCAAGACAGGACACGTGTGCATTCAAATTGTCGTATCTAATCGGCCGTCATTTGGTTTTTAACGTAATCCATGCCCAATCGTTCGTATAAAAAATTCCTATGTTTCCTGAGCAGAAAGATTCCCGGTCCGGACTCGTGTTCCTTACCGAAAATGGCAAAAAATGGGAAGCTCTGACCGAGCGACCGTTCCCGTTGAAAACTCGAAATTTCTGACGTTTTTTTAAACGCCCGTATCTCACTCTTCGCTCAATTGGTGGATTCGTAGCACATACCCACTCGTCCATACGGATGTTAGCTACATTCCCATGTTCCCGGATTTCTTCTCGCAGGCCAGGATCCTTTCCGAAAATTGTGATTTCCGTGGAGGTACACCTTTTTCGAGGTAGGACACGTGCGTGTTCAAATGGTCGTATCTTATCGCTCGTCTTTCAGTTTTAACGTAATCCATGCTCAATCGTCTGTATCGAAAATGCCTACGTTTTCCGAGGAGAAAGATTCCCGGTCCAGACTCGTCTTCCTTGCCAAAAATGGAAAAAAATGGGAAGCTCCGCCCGGGTGACCATTCCCGTCGAAAATTTGAAATTTCTGACATTTTTTAAAACGCCCGTATCTCACTCTCCGCTCAACTGGTGGATTCGTAGCATATATCCACTCGTCCGTACGAATGTTAGCTACGTCCCCATGTTCCCAGATTTCATCCTGCAGGCTGGAATCCTTTTCGAAAAAATGTGATTTCCATGGGGGAATACCTTTTTCGATGCAGGACACGTGCGCATTCAAATAGTCGTATCTCATCGCCCGTTTTTAGTTATTAACGTAATTCATGCCCAATCATCCATATCGAAAATGCCTACGTTTCCTGAGTAGAAAGATTCCCGGTCCGGACTCGTCTTCCTTGCCGAAAATGGCAAACAACGGGAAGTTCCGCCCAAGTGACCGTTCCAGTCGAAAACTCAAAATTTCTGACGTTTTTTTAAACACCCATATCTCACACTCCACTAAACTCAAAAAATTTGTAGCACATACCCACTCGTCCGTACGGATGTTAGCTACGTCATCACGTTCCCAGATTTTGTCCTGCAGGCCGGGATCCTTTCCGAAAAACGTGATTTTCGTCGGGATACACCTTTTTTCGAGGCAGGACACATGCGCGTTCAAATGGTCGTATCTCATCGCCCGTTTTTTGGTTTTTAACGTAATCTATACCCAATCGTCCGTATTGAAAATTCCTACATTTCTTGAAAGAAAGATTCCCGGTCTGAACTCATCTTCCTTACCAAAAATGGCAAACAACAGGAAGCTCCGCCCGAGCGACCGTCCCCGTCGAAAAGTCAAAATTTTTGACATTTTTTTAAACGCCCGTATCTCACTCTCCGCTCAACTCGAAAAATTCGTGGCACATACCCACTCATCCGTACGGATGTTAGCTACGTCACTATATTCCCGGATTTCGTCCTGCAGGCCGGGATCCTTTCCGAAAAACGTGATTTCCGTGGGGGTACACCTTGTTCGGGACAGGACACATGCGCGTTCAAATGATTGTATCTCATCGTTCGTCTTTCAGTTTTTAACGTAATCCACGTCCAATCGTCCGTATCGAAAATGCCTATGTTTCCCGAGGAGAAAGATTCCTGGTCCGGACTCGTCTTTCTATGCTGAAAATGGCAAACAATGGGAAGCTCCGCCCGAGTGACTGTCCTCGTCGAAAACTCGAAATTTCTGACATTTTTTTAAACTCCCGTATCTCACTTTCTGCTCAACTCGAAAAATTCGTATCATATACCCACTCGTCCGTACGGATGTTAGCTATGTCACCATGTTCCCGGATTTATTCCCGCAGGCAGGGATCCTTTCCAAAAAACGTGATTTCCGTGGGGGTACACCTTGTTTGATGCAGGACACGTGCGCGTTCAAATGATCGTATCTCATCTCCCGTCTTTCGGTTTTTAACGTAATCCATGTCTAATCGTCCGTATCGAAAATTCCTACGTTTCCTGAGTAGAAAGATTACTGGTTCGGACTCGTCTTCCTTGCCAAAAATGGTAAACAATGGGAAGCTCCGCCCGAGCGACCGTCCCCGTCGAAAAGTCAAAATTTCTGACATTTTTTTAAACGCTCGTATTTCACTCTTCGCTCAACTCGAAAAATTCGTGGCATATACCCACTCATCCGTACGAATGTTAGCTACGTCACTATGTTCCCGGATTTTTTCCCGCAGGCCGGGATCCTTTCCGAAAAACGTGATTTTCTTGGAGGTACACCTTGTTCGGGACAGGACACGTGCGCGTTCAAATGATCGTATCTCATCACTCGTCTTTCAGTTTTTAACATAATCCACGTCCAATCGTCCGTATCGAAAATGTCTATGTTTTCCGAGAGAAAGATTCTCAGTCCGGACTCGTCTTTCTTGTCGAAAATGGCAAACAACGGGAAGCTCCGCCCGGGCTACCGTGCCCGTCGAAAATTCAAAATTTCTGACGTTTTTTTAAACGCCCATATCTCACTCTCCGCTCAACTGGTGGATTCGTGGCACATACCCACTCGTCCGTACGGATCTTAGATACATCACCATGTTCTCGGATTTTGCCCCGCAGGCGGGGATCCTTTCCGAAAAACATGATTTCTGTGGAGGTACACCTTTTTCAAGGCAGGACACGTGCACGTTCAAATGGTCTTATTTCATCGCCCATCTTTCGGTTTTTAACGTAATCCACGTCCAATCGTCTGTATCGAAAATGCCTACGTTTTCCGAGTAGAAAGATTACTGGTTCGGACTCGTCTTCCTTGTCGAAAATGGCAAACAACGGGAAGCTCCGCCCGGGCGACCATTCCCGTCGAAAACTTAAAATTTCTGACATTTTTTTAAACGCCCCTATCTCACTCTCCGTTCAACTCGAAAAATTCATAGCACATACCCACTCGTCCGTACGAATGTTAGCTACGTCACCATGTTTCCGAATTTCGTACTGTAGGCCGGGATCCTTTCCGAAAAACGTGATTTCCGTGGGGGTACACCTTTTTTGGGCAGGCCACGTGCGCGTTCAAATGGTCATATCTCAACGCCCGTCTTACGATTTTTAACGTAATCTACGCCAAATTGTCCGTATCGAAAATACCTACGTTTCCCGAGGAGAAAGATTCCTGGTTCGGACTCGTCTTTCTATGCCGAAAATGGCAAACAACAGGAAGCTCCGCCCGAGTGACTGTCCTCGTCGAAAACTCAAAATTTCTTACATTTTTTTAAACGCCTGTATCTCACTCTCCGCTCAACTCGAAAAATTCGTACCACATACCCACTTGTCCGTACGGATGTTAGCTATGTCACCATGTTCTCGGATTTCATCCCGCAGGCAGGGATCCTTTCCAAAAAACGTGATTTCCGTGGGGGTATACCTTTTTCGATGCAGGACACGTGCGCGTCTAAATGATCGTATCTCATCGCCCGTCTTTCGGTTTTTAACGTAATTCACGTCCAATCGCCCGTATCGAAAATGCCTACGTTTCCCAAGAAGAAAGATTCCTGGTTCAAACTCATCTTCCTTGCCGATAATGGCAAACAACAAGAAGCTCCGCCCGGGCGACCATTCCCGTCAAAAACTTAAAATTTCTGACATTTTTTTAAACGCCCGTATCTCACTCTCCGCTAAACTCAAAAAATTCGTACCACATACCCACTCATCTGTACGGATGTTAGCTATGTCACCGTGTTCCCAGATTTTGTCCCGCAGGTCGGGATCCTTTCCGAAAAACGTGATTTCCATCGGGGTTCACATTTTTTTGGGGCAGGACACATGCGCGTTCAAATGGTCGTATCTCATCGCCCATCTTTCAGTTTTTAACGTAATCTAAGCCCAATCGTCCGTATCGAAAATGCCTACATTTCTCGAGCAAAAAGATTCCCTATTCGAACTCGTCTTCCTTGCCGAAAATGGTAAACAACAGGAAGTTCCGCCTGGGCGACCTTTCCCGTCGAAAACTTAAAATTTCTGACGATTTTTTAAACGTCCGTATCTCACTCTTTGCTCAACTCAAAAAATTCGTAGTACATACCCACTCATCCGTACGGATGTTAGCTACGTCACCATGTTCCAGATTTCATCCCGCAGGCCGGTATCCTTTTCGAAAAACATGATTTCCGTGGGGGTACACCTTTTTTGAGACAGGTTACGTGTGCGTTCAAATGGTCGTATCTCATCACCCATTTGTCAGTTTTTAACGTAATCCATACCCAATCGTTCGTATCGAAAATGCCTACGTTTCCTGAGTAGAAAGATTCTCGATCCGGACTTGTCTTCCTTGTCAAAAATGAAAAACAACGGGAAGCTCCGCACGGGCGACCGTCCCCGTCGAAAAGTCAAAATTTCTGACGTTTTTTTAAACGCCCGTATCTCACTCTCCGCTCAACTCGAAAAATTCGTGGCACGTACCCACTCCTCCATACGGATGTTAGCTACATCACCATGTTCCCAGATTTCGTCCCGCAGGTAAGGATCCTTTCCGAAAAATGTGATTTCCGTGGGGGTACACCTTTTTCGATGCAGGACACGTGCGCATCCAAATGATCGTATCTCATCGCCCGTCTTTCGATTTTTAACGTAATCCACGTCCAATCGTCCGTATCGAAAATTCTTACATTTCTCGAGTAGAAAGATTATCGGTTCGGACTTGTCTTCCTTGCCAATAATGGCAAACAACGGGAAGCTCCGCCCGTGCAACCTTTCCCGTCGAAAAGTCAAAATTTCCGACGTTTTTTTAAATACCCGTATCTCACTCTCCCCTCAACTGGTGGATTCGTGGCACATACCTACTCGTCCGTACGGATGTTAGCTACATCAACATGTTCCCGGATTTCACCTCGCAGGCCGGGATCCTTTCCGAAAAATGTGATTTCCGTGGAGGTACACCTTTTTCGGGACAAGACACATGCGCATTCAAATGGTCGTCTCTAATCGCCCGTCTTTCGGTTTTCAACGTAATCTATGCCCAGTCGTCCGTACCGAAAATGCCTACGTTCCCCGAGGAGAAAGATTTCCGGTCTGGAGTCGTCTTCCTTGCCGAAAATGGCAAAAAATGGGTAGCTCCACCCGAGCGACCGTCCCCGTCGAAAACTCGAAATTTCTGACGTTTTTTTAAACGCCCGTATCTCACTCTCCGCTCAGCTGGTGGATTCGTAGCACATACCCACTCGTCCGTACGGATGTTAGCTATGTCACCATGTTCCAGGATTTCGTCCCGCAGGTCGGGATCCTTTCCGAAAAACGTGATTTCCGTGGATATATGTCACACATTTTAATCAAAGAAATTCAATTTTGGAATCGTCACATGCATTAAAATCAATGAGTAGACTCACATGCTATTGATAAAAAAAATTCGATTTTTTGAATCGCCACGTGCACTAAATTAGTGAATTGACCCCAAATAATTTTAATCAAAGAAACTATTTTTTTTTTTTGAATTGCCACATGTACTAAAATCAGTGAGTTAACCCACAAATTATTAATTAAAGACATCTTGATTTTTTGAATTGCTACATGTACTAAAATCAGTTAGTCGACTCACATGTTTTTAATCAAAGAAATTCGATTTTTGAATTGTCATGTGCACTAAATTAGTGAGTCGACTCACTTGTCAACTTCATAGAAAATTTCGATTTGAAATTTCCAATGCACATAAAAATCATTGAGTCGACTTGCATGCCCAATTTCATAAAAAATGAAACTTCAATGCACACAAAAATTAGTGTGTCGACTCGTTGATTTTTATTGGGAAAATAGGTTTTAATTTTTATTTTTTTATTTTTGGGTTGATTAATATTAATATTAAGGAGTTGGCCCAATAACATCAAAAATCAATAAATCAACCCGATAAATTTTAATACCCAATGAACCGGACCACTAACTTGATATTAACGAGTTGGCCCAATCAATCTATCAATAAAAATGGACGTATCCACTAATATTTTAGAAATTTAAAGGTTGTTATTAGTGCCACGTATACCCCAAAAATCAGTGAATTAATTCATATGCGCAAAAATAAAAATAAAAAACGAAATTAGGAAAAATAAAAAAATAAAAAAAAAAGATTGAGGCATAAGCAATATTCTCCTAACCTATCAATATGCAAAAGAATGAATAAACATAGAAAGGAATATGTAGAAAAATTGAATTTATTGAGAATTCTTGGATGATCATTACAAATGCCCCAATAGTGGTATTTATAGACCAACTATCCTATTACAAGAATAATCTAGAACTTCAAGAATATTCTAGAATAATAAACCAACTATCCTATTGTAGAACATTACAAGAATATTCTAGAAAGTTAAGAGTAATCAAGAATAATCAAGAAGAATATCCTATTTTCTTGATTTTATGAGATCAGATTTCTGGATTCTTCTACACTCCCCCTCAAGTTGGTGCATAGATGTCAATCATGCCCAACTTGCTTATCAAATGTTCAAAGTTAGGTCTAGCAAGCCCCTTAGTCAAGATGTCGGCTGTTTGCTGACTAGAAGGCACAAACGGCAAGCAAACAGTTCCAACTTCAATTTTTTCCTTAATGAAATGTCGATCAATCTCAATGTGCTTCGTCCTATCATGCTAGACAGGATTGTGAGCAATACTTATTGCAGCCTTATTGTCGCAGTACAGCTTCAGAGGAAGTTCCACAGTCATCTTGAGTTCTTCGAGGATTCTGTATATCCACAATACCTCATACATCCCTTGAGCCATTGCTCTAAACTCAGCCTCTGCGCTACTTCTGGCAACAACATTTTGCTTCTTGCTTCGCCAGGTAACCAAGTTTCCCCACAAAAAGGTGCAATACCCTGAAGTAGATCTCCTATCATTCACTGAACCTGCCCAATCTGCATCAGTAAATACCTCAACACTCCTTTGATTTGTCTTTTTGAAAAACAGACATTTTCCAGGAGTAGACTTTAAATATCTCAAAATTCGGTAGACCGCCTCGAGGTGTTCTTCATAAGGTGCGTGCATAAATTGACTAACAACACTGACAGAGAAGGCAATATCCGGTCGAGTATGAGATAAATAGATTAGTTTTCCAACCAATCTCTGGTATCTACCAGTATCAACAGGAACACTTCCCTCTTCCCAAAGCTTTACATTGGGATCCATGGGAGTCTCAGCCGGTCTGCAACCACTTAACCCGGTTTCCTTCAAAAGATCAAGAATATACTTTCGTTGAGAGACAACAATTCCTTTCCTTGAACGAGCAACTTCCATGCCAAGGAAATATCTTAGTGCTCCCAAATCCTTGATTTCGAATTCTAAAGCAAGGCTCTTCTTCAATCTCTCTATTTCGATCACATCATCACCTATGAGAATAATATCATCAACATAAACTATTAGCACAGCAACCTTTCCTTCATGAGAAAACTTGAAAAACAAGGTATGATCAGCTTGTCCTTGAGAATATCCTTGTTTTTTGACAGACTGTGTGAACTTCTCAAACCAAGCCCTTGGAGACTGTTTGAGACCATACAGGGACTTTTTTAGTTTGCATATTCTTGAGCCAAACTTCTCCTCAAAGCCCGGTGGACTATCCATGTACACTTCTTCCTCCAAGTCACCATTGAGGAAGGCATTCTTCACATCTAGTTGTTGCAAGGGCCAGTCCAGATTAGCAGCAATAGATAAAAGTACTCTCACCGTGTTTAATTTTGCAACAGGAGCAAAAGTCTCAGAATAATCAATGCCATATGTCTGGGTGAATCCCTTTGCCACCAACCTAGCCTTGTATCTTTCCACTGAACCATCAGAGTTGTACTTCACAGTGAAGACCCATTTACAACCCACAGTGGTCTTCCCAGCTGGCAATGCCTCAACACTCCAAGTATTGTTCTTCTCAAGAGCTTTCATCTCTTCAAGTACTGCTTCCTTCCACTTTGGAACCTTTAGAGCCTCCTGTACACTATTAGGAATTTCTACACTGGACAATTGAGAGGTAAAAGCAGCAAGAGATGATGACAATTTCGAGTATGATACAAATTTAGACAGTGGATGACTAGTATAAGATCTAACCCCTTTACGAAGAGTTATAGGAATGTCTAAATCAGAAGGCTTAGACTGACTGTTGGAAAGAGAAAGAATTACCTGTAACAGACTCAGATTGTTGATTCGTCCTTGGTTCAGAATCATGGTTGTGCTGTAGAGTCAATTCGTCTTTCCTTTTCTTATGATTCTTCTTCAAGTAAACAATCCCTTTCCAAGTTCGGTCACCATCCTTGAATCTATTATCATGTTGTGACATTATAGTAGGTTGTTCCTTATTTTCGGTTTCCAAAATTTGTTGTTCAGAATTCTGATTTTTAAATTGTTTTTCAAATGTAGGTCTAGACTCAGGGAAAATCACTCATAATAGGAGGATTTTCAAGGAATGAATCTTGGCCATTTACTGTAGGTGCAGAGATACTAGACTCAGATTCTTGCAAGAGAAACACATCATCTGAGAGAAAAACATTGCCCGAGTTAAATGAATCTTCCTTAAAAATCTCCCCCTGAAGATGAATATCCTTAAAATATGGTTGTTTTTCAAAAAATGTAACATCCATTGTGACAAAACATTTTTTCGATATCGGGTCAAAACATTTATAGCCTTTCTGAGTTGGGGAGTAACCAATGAAGACACATTTTATAGCTCTGGGCTCAAGTTTTCCAATTTTCGATGTTCATGAACAAAAATCGTACAACCAAATATTTTTAAAGGTAGATCAGCAGAAAGTCTAGTAGTTGGAAAATAATTTGTGAAAACTTGGAAAGGAGTTCGAAATTGTAAAACTTTGGAGGGCATTCTGTTTATTAAGTACGCAGCAGTTAAAACAGCCTCTCCCCATAGATACTTGGGAACTTTAGTTGTAAAAAGTAATGCATGAGCCACCTCCAACAGATGTTTATTTTTTCTTTCTGCAACACCATTCTGTTGGGGTGTATCGATGCAAGAACTGTGATGAATTATTCCTTTTTCAAGAAAAAAATTTTCGAAGGTCGTGTTAAAATACTATTTTCCATTATCACTCCTGAAAACTTGTATGTTAGTTTAAAATTAAGTCTACACCATATTGTAAAAATTTTTAAAAACGCGTTCGGCCTCTGATTTTTCTTTCAATAAATACACCCAGCAGAGTCGAGTATGATCATCCGTAAATGTGATGAACCATCTCTTGCTAGAAGGTGTACTTATCTTATTAGGACCCCAAACATCACTGTGAATAATAGTGAAAGGTTTTGATGGTTTATATGGTTGTGAAGGAAAAGATGTACGGTGGTGTTTTGCAAATTCACATATTTCACAATGAAACATAGATGGATCTTTATTGCCAAACAACTTAGGAAATAAATGTTTTTAAATATTTGAAACTTGGATGACCTAATCTTAAATGCCATAACATAATATTATTATTGAAAACAGAAATAGATTCAAAGCAGGAACTTATTTGTTGAGATTGTCGCCTCGATTCAGATCCATCATCAAGGAAGTAGAGTCCTCCACTCTGTTTAGCACTGCCAATCATCCTCCTCGAGGTCAAATCCTGGAACACACAATGAGTTGGGAAAAAATTAGTTTGACAATTTTGATCACGGGCTAGCTTGCTGACAGACAAAAGATTACAGGAAAGTTTGGGAACGTGAAGAACATCGTGAAGAGTGAGTGATGGAGATACTATAATAGAACATTTTCCTGCAATGGCTGAAAGAGAGCCATCTGCAATCTTAATTTTTTGATTACCTGCACAAGGATTATACGAAGAAAAAAGATTTGACAATCCTGTCATATGATCGGTTGCACCTGAATCGATGATCCAGGTGCGATCAGGGTTGACACCAATGAGAGTTGTTTTCAGGTAATTACCTTTTTTGAGCCAAAGAACAAGTAGGATTTTTCTGAGACTCGAGAATCTTGTACAGTTGGTCTATCTGCTCCTTGGTGAAAGGAAACGAATTTGAAGAAGACTGCTGCTCTTGATCCGAGACACTGGCCTGAAGTGCACACCCCGCTCCACTAGACTTCTTCTTCCAGTTTTGAGGCTTGCCATGAATTTTCCAACAGGTTTCCCGTGTGTGCCACGGACGTTTGCAGTGATCGCACCACGGCCGTTCAGAACGCTTACCATCCTTCTTCACCTCCTCCTGAAAATCTCGAGTTACAAGGGCAGAACTTTCTACTTCCGAGTTAGTAGTACTAGGAACCGATTTGTTGTTAAGCATCACACTCTGTCGTGCTTCTTCTCTCCGAACATCTGAGAAGACCTCACGAATTGTTGGCAGAGGAGTTTTCCCTAAAATTTGGCCCCGCACCTCGTCTAATTCTTTGTTAAGTCCTGCTAAGAACATAAATACACGATCATTCTCCTGTCGTTTCATGAACCGAACATTATCATTCGCACACTCCCAGACATCATCATAACAGAGGTCTAACTCCTGCCACAATGTCATCAACTCGTTGTAGTAGGAGGTTACATCTCGATCACCCTGTTTCGCGTGCCAAAGTTTGGATTTTAAACCAAAAATCTGCGAAGAATTTTCTAGATCGGAATACGTATCCCTGACTGCTTCCCAAACATCTTTGGCCGTCGGCAGGAACATGAAGGGCTTGCCAATTGCGGGTTCCATTGAGTTCACTAACCACGCAATAATCAAAGAATTTTCTGATTTCCAGGTCTTGAGAGTCGAATCTACATCGCCAGGTTTTGTCACTTCTCCTGTCAGATATCCAAGCTTCCCCTTGCCTTCCAAAATCAAACGAACGATTTGCGACCATTCCGTGTAGTTTTTTCCATTTAGACGGTGGATATTTAATTGGAACGAATTCGTGGACCCTTCTGAACCACTAAATGAGATGGAGGAGTTCAGGTTCGGACTTGTGGTGCTTTCCCCTGACACCACTGAGTCCTTACTAGTCGCACCGGTTAAAGCCGTCTTCCACGGATTTTGACCCGCCATAGGTAATCCCTAGATCAGAACCTAGTGCTCTGATACCATGTAGAAAAATTGAATTTATTGAGAATTCTTGGATGATCATTACAAATGCCCCAATAGTGGTATTTATAGACCAACTATCCTATTACAAGAATAATCTAGAACTTCAAGAATATTCTAGAATAATAAACCAACTATCCTATTGTAGAACATTACAAGAATATTCTAGAAAGTTAAGAGTAATCAAGAATAATCAAGAAGAATATCCTATTTTCTTGATTCTATGAGATCAGATTTCCGGATTCTTCTATAGAATACATAAAAATTATCTTAATCTTATTGACATAAAAAAAAATGAAATCGTATTGATATGCAAAGTAAAAAAATATCCTCATAATCCTACCGATATAAAAATGCCAAAATACATGAAAATGACCTCTAATTCTATTGATATGCAAGAACGAACAAAAATATGAAAAAAAAAACATAAAGAAAAACTCCAACTAATCTCATTGATATGCAAGTATAAGAAACACACCAAAAAAATAATAATAATAATTTTAATCTTACTAGTGTGCACAAGCAAACAAGAAAAATAAAAAAATAAAAACTTATTTACCTACTGATTTCGAGAGTGATGGGTTGGTTCCTTCAGGTACGATCCCAATAGCTTGTGAGTACTCGTTGAGGAAGACGAAGGCAGCAAAGAGGACGGCAATGAACCTTGTGGTAGTAGCAAACTAATAAGGAGTGTGGCTGTGTCGTTGGTTTGTAGGAGATACGAAAACAGAGAGGCTAGGAGATGTATAGGATGTTATAGGGGTGGGGTTACTGTAGGACAGAACGTGAGAGAGAGAGAGAGAGAGAAGAGGGCTTAGAGAGGTTGGCTGGAAAAACGTTAGGGTAGCAATGGAGATGAGTGTTGCAGCAAAGTTGGAGAAGAAGGAAGAGGCTAGGGTTTGATGTAACAAACAATATAGAAGAAGAAGAAGGTTGAGTGTGATGTAGGCAATGAAGATGATGGTTATGGAGGCAGTATAGGGGCCTGCTATAAAACGTGAAGGAGAAGTTGCAGTGGAAGAGGTTTAATGGTAGAGACGTTGGCTGTTGGAGAGGAGTTTAATGGCAGAAACGTTGGTTATTAGAGATGAAAGAGAGTGGTTGGAAAAATGTTGGGGCAGCAATGAACAGAGAAGAAAAGGGGTTGGTTTATGGTTGGTGTAAAAAAATCAGAAAACGAGAGGAGGTGCATTACAGTTTTTTTTTTTTTTTTTTTTTTGGGGGGGGGGGGGGGGGGGAAGAAGATGATCACATTTTTTTTTAATCTCTTTGGAAGGTAGTCAAAAACGTCTTTCCTTTTTCTTCAATGGTTGCTGATTTTTTTAATGGTGAAGAAAGTGAGATTTTAGGGAGACTTGAGAAGAAGATGTGGATGTTTTAATGGTGAAGAGGAAGAAGGTTACAGGTCTAATCGAAGAAGAAGATGGAGCAATTTTTTTTTTTTTTATAATGGAAGGCAGCCCAAAACATGTGTCCCTTAATGGTTGCTTGATCTTTTCTTTTATGGTGGTTCCACAATAGAATGCGAGAGAGGGACAGAGGGGAGAGATGAGAGAGAGGACGTGTGGTTATGGAGAGGTTGGGGATGTTGGAGGGAAAAGGAGTTGGGCACTAAAGAGAAAAACATGGTTCTTCCAACGTTTTTTTTTTTATTTTTCTTTTGGATTAGTTTTTTTGATGTGTGGATTCTTTAATTGACCAAGTTTTTTTATTTTTGTACACATTGGAATGCATGAACAACTTAGTTAGGAGCTTAAATAAAATTTAAACAAGTAAAATCCTAAAAAAAATAATAGCTAAAAAAATAAAAAGGAAAAAATTACTTTAAAAAAATTGTTAAATTTTAAATTAATTTATTAAAAAAATATTAATTTCTATTAACCCTCTTAATCTTAGTAAAGAAAATTGAGATTATGCGAGAGATGTCTGTCAGCCGTTTCAAATGGACGGAGCTTGACCGTAACGGTAATTAACACGTCAAATAAACAGCTGTACGATTTTGAAATCCCGCTTCTTCTCTATAAAACCGAGACGTCACCCACCACATCAGAGCGCACGCTCTCTCTCTCTCTCCTTCTCATTTGTTGGCAGAGAAGAAACCCTTGAGTCTCAACGTCTCTCTCTCTCTCTCATTTGTTGGCAGAGAAGAAACCCTTGAGTCTCAACGGGAGACACCAGCGTCTCCTCAAAGGATTTCGTCTCAAAACCTCTAGGTATTCATCTTTTCGTCTCTCTTCCTCTCTCTATGATTCTCTCTTTGATTCTTAATTGTTTTCTTTTTCATCAATATTCCTTAGCCAAAGAGAAACCTATCTAGGTCAAATTACATGGTAGCTATCACCTCTGTAAAATCTCATCCAGAGACGACGACACTGAGAAGAATCAAATCGGATTCAATGAACTAAAATTTTCTGGAATTACGGACCTGCGAAGATTAGGGATATTCTTGACCATTTGACTTCCAAATTGGAGTATTTGTCAATCGAGAAGAATAGGCCTGGGTTTACTTTCTCTCTGAACTCTCTAATCTGGGTTGGATCAAGAAGTCACTCTAGGTTTGATTTAGAATCACTGCTTTCATCTGGCTGGAGCTACAGAGAGGGTTTGATTCTTCCACTTACATCTTTGTTTGAATAAATTAATGAACTATGGTGTAAAACTTTAAATTTTGATTTGCTTGGTGTGGTACTAAAAAAAAAAAAGAGAAAACCAACAGTAGGACTACAATTAGGCTAGTTTTCTATCAATCTCCCACACATTTTTTTGTTGCTGCATCTATCTCAGGTCATTGAATTTGTGTTTCTTATGTATCCTACTGTGTTTTGTTTTTATTTTATATTTTGTTTTTGAATCGGATAGAAATCTTCAATTTACTGTATATAACCCTAACTGTAATGCAAACTTAGTGTAGCTCATTCTTATTCCTATTCTAACCTTTATCTCCACTTTCTCCTTAGAAGAACCCTTATTCAAAATCTGATTTTTTTTCAGAACCATAATTAGAAATTAGGATTTTCACTAACCCACATTTGATTTTCTATTTTTAACCCATTTACCTAAAATTGAACTAATTGGATTGGAAATTCCCACGATGTTCTTCTCTATTATAAGTCTCTACCTAACGCATACATTTACAATAGAGAAGAGAGTTGTTGGTCAGTTGGGACTCTTGTTCAGTTTAAGTTGCAGAGAAGATTGATTTGAGTTTTCAGGATAGGGCTAGGGCATTAGAAGTCACATTCCTCTCTCTCTCTCTCTGATTTTATAATTTGAGTGATTGGGGAAGGTTATTGGGACTGACAGCATGCTACCTATTGTTTGCTCCAACCTTGATGTAGAACAATGGTGCATCTCTCTTAGGCCATTGAATTTGAAAAAATCTACATGTTGCTAACCAGATTGAGCCATATTTATACAACACATGCACACCAACTAGTTTTTGTGTAAAGTATTTTTATGTAGGTTAACAAGTAATTTGTTTTCCTATTTCACAATTGTCTTAAAAACTTAAATGTTTCAAACCAAATAGGACAATATAATAGTAAATATATAACACATACGTAAGTCCACTTAAAACTTAAGTATCATAATTTAATTAGAAAAATCACATTCATTTATAATATATTGTAGTATACCTCTTCAATTATCTACTCTATTTTTTCTGCATTCATTTCATTCGTCATATGGTTCCTAATCATACATACATTTTTGTTTACTTATTGTTTTTGAAATACAATTTTCTTGATTCTTTTTGAAATTATAAAATTAATTTGAAATCTTCTTATGTGACTTGCATTTTAGGAACCCTATATGTATTGATCATCCCTTCATCGTAATTATGTTATGAGAATTTAGAGCAGTTGAGCCTATAGTATGGGTTAGATATCTTTGAATCTCAATAGGTAGTCTCTTTACTACTCTTCAACTAGAGGGTGATCCAATTGGTTAGTCTTTGATGATCATGATCTTAGACCAATTTTTCTTAACCATGTTTTGTGGAACAAATTTAACATATTCCGCTGAATACAATTAAACTTAAAATTTTAAATATTAAAAATTTCCTCTGTCTATTACTAGCAAGGATTAGATTGTGGCCATGTTGCAGTTTTTATCACTATGTGATCTTACATGTATCCTTTGATTGAGCTTCCTTAGTTATTTCCTTATGGGTTGAGATGTAGTAAAAATGACTGTTTATAATTAGTGTGAAAGCCGCCATTGGTATGTGCCCTTGGAAAAGGCTGCCTAATTGTCAACTTTGGGTTGAAAAATGATGATACCTGAAGTTCAGAAGTGTGACAGCCACCACATTGCAAAGGGACTAAAAAAGCTTATCCCCTGAAAATCTCAATGCAAAATCATAAAAAAGAGGATGAGAGACAAAAGTGAAAAGAAATGAAGCCCAAAAAGAAAAGAAAAAAAGTGATACATTAGTGTGAAAGCCGCCATTGGTATGTGCCATTGGAAAAGGCTGCCTAATAGTAAACCCTGGGTTGAAAAATGATGATACCCTGAAGTTCAAAAGTGTGAAAGCATAAAGGCTAAAAAGCTCATCCTCTGAAAATCTTAATGCAAAATCATAAAAAGGGGGATAAGAAAAAAAAAAAAAAAACACACGAGTGGTGGAGTAGTGGTTGAGCGACTTGGGTTTGCTCCCCAAAGTCGGGAGATTGAGTCTCCCCACTCGCGATTTTATTCGATAAAATAAAGATGAATCACTCGTGGTGGAGCAGTGGTTGAGCGAACTGGGTTTGCTCCCCAGGGTCGTGAGATTGAGTCTCCCCCATTGGCGATTTTACTTTATAAATTAAAACAAACCACCCGAGTGGTGGAGCAGTGGTTGAGCGGCCTGGGTTTGCTCCCCAGGGTCGTGAGATTGAGTCTTCCTACCCGTGATTTATTCGATACACATGTTTGTGGTGGCATGGTGTATCTAAAAGGATTACTCCTACTATCAATGGGGTTGGCTGTTGCGTCAAAAAAAGAAATAAAAAAGTACATCTCCCTTGGGCAATGGCTAGGTTTGACATTTCACTAGGTTGCATTTAGTTTCCATAGTGATCGAACTGCATGTTGGCCTAAAATCTGAACCTAGTCTAGAATAGTCCAGTTCATTATTTCACTCAGTGACAACAAATGTTGAATATTCTTCTAATAGATGAGTAGTAAAAGTGTCTGTCTCAAT
Organism: Akebia trifoliata; assembly: GCF_017979445.1. Lineage (NCBI taxonomy): Eukaryota > Viridiplantae > Streptophyta > Magnoliopsida > Ranunculales > Lardizabalaceae > Akebia > Akebia trifoliata. The sequence continues at coordinate 68,669 of NW_028237024.1, forward strand.
TATTCATTGACTATAAGACATTCACTGTTGACTTTACTGTCTCTTTTGCCTCTGTTTACTATCCATACTCATAAGGGGTTTAAGTATTGCATATCATTTGTGTGGGTTTCATTGATAAGGGGGAAGATGTTATATTGAATTAGTCATTAAAAGAAAGTCCGTTTGGCTTAGTTTGTCCTGCTTTGGTTTGAAATATTTTTTGGTGACGATCCAAATACTTCCATATCAACTTAGGTCCCCCTTCGAACTTTTTCCTAGTACTCTTCTACTATAATAATGTCACTCGGTTCTTTCTTGCAATGTTGTTCACATTGATTATTTCACTTTGGATTTTTATTTTAAATATTACTTATGTTTTTTTTTTCTTACTCCAATGTAGTTTTACCTATTGAGGTCTCAATTATTTACTATACTGAACATCTTGTTATATGTTATTCCCAATTGTTTTTCTCTCTTCTTCTAAGGGTATGTACTGCAGCTGAATTCTTTTTGTTTTTGGTGTTCTATCTGTGTTTCAATTTTCCCTAGAGCCCAATTTCATTTGCTAACTACTAATGCTATACCTATCAAACAAAAAAATAATCTTTGTTTTTGTTTAACTAGGTCTTCTTAACTGTTAAATTTTAAAGTGAATTTTCTAGAAATCTTATTTTTATTTTCTTATTTTATTTTGTGGGATGTAGTGAGGATATTTATGTAATTTTGTATGGGCACCACTTCTCGTGTTGTTCATACCATGTCACTTTGTCATGTGGATCGGCATGTGCATGGTGGAGCATGAAGTAATATTAGGGGCGGAGTATAATGTTGCATCTCTTATCGCACAAGAATGTGTGGCAAATTCGTTTTCCATGTTGAACCCTCTTGAACAAGCAGTCTCACATGCTATAAATTTCCTCCACCACCTATATGTACATGTAGGGAATCCCATTCACCACCAAGTCCTTGAAATAGCCCTTGAGAAAAGAGAAAGTGAGTAAGAAACCATCAACACTCCAAATTTCATACCTTGTGCAAGTGGAGATCTCATTTCCAACTTGTAAAATTTCCTTAAATTAAATTAATATTTTTCCTTTTCATCCTTTTAATTGTTCTTCTTCTTGGTTGTGAGTCTTGGGCTAGAACTATTTGAGAAGCAGAGTTCTAGAATTTTGGATTTCATCTTTCTTCACATTAACTACATAGCCATTGAGTTGTTGAAGAATTACAATTGACTAAGGTACTTCTAGGTTTTTAGGAATGCTCAATTACCAACCTTCACGGTTTTGTATTTTAGATGTGACGTTGTCCACAAATGGTGGAACCAAAAAGTTGTGTTACTATTTATCCATTGGTCGTTTGTCTTTAATGTTGAACTTTCTTCTAATAAATGAAGGTATGATGTGGTAAAACCATACATGAAATAGTGCCTTCTTTTGGTATTCATGAACTACAATGAATTGTCTAAAATATGTTTCATGGTTAGAGCTATTTTTAAATAAGCATAACTATTTTAATTGAATTGTAAAAATATTATGCCTCTTTTGTATCAGAACGCAAACCGTCCACCCACCCATCGACCAACACACACATACAAACAAAGACCCCCCCCCCCCAACCCAACACACACTCACACAAACACATCCTCTTTTAGGAAAATGACTCTCATAAGATCTTCTCCCTTAAATTTGTTGGATACTCTATGCTTCTTTTGGGGACATTTGGTCTACCACTTGATGGTTAAAAGTGCAACTTCATATCAGCCAAGAAGTTGTTCACAATAGCTATTATTCAACTACTAAGAACATATTTAACTTGTAGATTAACCAAACATTGGCTGAAGTAAACTTTCAGATCCTGATCCACATGGCTGCACTCACCATTGAAAGGTATATATGTCTTATAACTTTGTTCTTTCTATTAATTTGTAATTTTTGTTTTCACCTCTCTAAACTCTTTGATGATTAATATTTGGGTCTTGTGGCAGAAGCTTAGATGATGGTTAGTATCATATCCTATCCTATCCTGCTAGTATCCATCCAGAGAGGAATCGAGTGATCGATTTTGTATCAGGTTCTAAGCCTGTGGTTCCTAATCGATGTGGAAATGGTGAGATGCAACTCCTTCCCTTGTTTCATTACTCCTACCTATCAGAGTCAGATAGATAGGTTGGTTTCTAATTTCTTTTATTTACTTCCTTATTGATCAGAGTCAGACTGCTATATTTGGTACATCATGGTCAAGGAGTCGAGTAGCTTTTAGAAGAACAGAAAGTGAGGAATGGTGGTGTGATGAGGAATCTGATGGGCATTTGGATAAGTTCATTTGGAGGGAGGACTCAGAATTTCATGAGGTTGGAGGATGATCTTTAAAGAAAACAGGGAGATTACAGGTATCTGCAATAAAATAATAGACCTATTTCTTTGTTGTTTTATCAAATACTTAATAATTAGTTTCTACCTTGAGAATTATTAGTCTATGATCAATGAATTGAAAATTGAATTATGAATGCATCTCATATATTTAAAGCCATTTACTATAACCTATTTAGTCTTATAACATACAAAAAAAGGAAGCTATGTTACCTAGATCTGTATTTTACTATGATGTTGTGCTAGCTAACTTTTCCAGTTGAACTAAAAGTCCTAAAGGAAATGATTAAAAAATCCGAATAGGGAGAAACTCAAGGGAGTAAATCAGAAAAAGCTAGTCTTGAAAGAATAGACATTTTGATTTGGTGGGAGAAAAAGTCATGATCACTTACAAAAGGACTAATTACAATTCTAAATAAATGTGTGTATATATATATATAGTTGGGTTCCGTGTACACATATATCTACAATGTGTTTTGTCCTATGTGGCTAAAAGTTTCGGATTGAGCTGATTTTTGGTGAGGATGATCTCTATGATGAGGAGATCATCCTCACCCAAAATCAGCTCAATCCAAAAATTTTAATCTCGTCAAAAGTGATTTACAAAAAATGGACAGTCCACAATTCTTCAACTCATAAATACGGGGTTAAAAGTTTTAGAATTAGCTGATTTTTGGTGGGGATGATCTTCTCGTCATAGAGATCATCCTCACCAAAAATCAGTTCAATCCAAAACTTTTAGCCCACATAAGGCAAAACACATTGTAGATATATGAGTAGATATGTGTGTACATGGATCATAATCCTATCTATCTATCTATCTATATATGTTTTTTTTGCTTATCGTAGGTATCCCCCCACCCTTCGGGTGAGACTAATCCCGTGGTCACATGCACCACTCCCTCGGAAAGTCATACATGCAACTAGTTGAGTTGAGGGTGAACGGGACCCTGAAGGGGGTGGCCCCAAGGAATTCATTGCTTCGTGCGGTTTTGAATACTTGACCTACCCTTCTTGAGGAGTTTGTCTAGGCTAGATTTTCCACTAGGCCAACCCTTGGGGTTAGAATAAATGTAAATTGGTTTGAGGAGAAATGGTGCATATATAACAAATAACATGCATCAAAAGGATCGGATGGTGAGAAAGGGAAGAATGCTTCATGTAGGGTCACTCTCTCAAAGATAGCAACAATATACAATCATTTATAAAAATCAAGCATAGACATGAGTGAGATCCATGACACTTGAAAACTTGGAAAGAATAACATCAAAATTGAATAAGAATCACAAAAAGGATAGGATTTGCGAACTTTACATTACTTTAAATTTCATATTCACTTTCTTGAATGGCTTTGAACAATATTTTTGAGTTTTGGGATCGAAAATGAAATAATTGAGTTTACCTTTTCAATAAGTTTGAAATTTGGTAGATGTGATCGATATTATTTTTGTCTAGGTCTCCAACTAAAGGATTAAATTTCATATTCACTTTCTTGAATGACTTTTAACAACATTTTTTAGTTTTGGGATTGAAAATGAAATAATTGAGTTTACTTTTTCAAAAAGTTTGAAATTTGGAAGATGTATTTTTTTGTGGACCTTTTAAAGAAAAGATTCATTTGTTATATGTAGTGAGGTTATTATCTTTGATTTGTACTTTGATGGTAGTGAAGATTACAGAGTGAGGTGCATAGAACGAGATTCGATTGTGATATTTTGATGGTTTTGATTAAGTGTTATATGATGACAGCCCTTAGGGCTAAATATTTCAGATTCTATTTGTTTAATGTTCTTATAAATCTATTATTGAATTCTAGGATTGGAAATGGAATGATTTTGAGTTTCTAGTTAAATAAATCCCATTGAAGTTAGATGATGCAACCGATATTGTTTGTCAAAATATTATTCCAAAGGACTGGGATTAAAATTTGGTGAAATATTTTTGTGCTTGGTGAAGAGTAATTTCATGTGGCCTTTTAGAAAAAGGATTTCTGTGATAAATGGAATAAGTTATGGTTGTTATCTATGTCTTGATGTGATGATAGTGATATTATGGAGTCAGATCAAATTGTGGTGTCTTGATGGTTTAGATTGTATAAATTAAATGAATACTATTGTAGTCCTTGCATTGATGATGGTGAGATCATTTGTGGTGTCTCTGGTAAATAGATTTCTATGGCCTATGTTACTTGGAGTGAATATGGTTATAATCTATAAGGCTAAGATTAAATTGTGGTGCTCAAAGGGTTCAGATTGTGTGATATTACTAGTGAAAGTCCCTATATCCTTAACAAATACACAATCTCAACAGTTAAAATGCAAAATCCAACAATCGGGTGTGATTTATCCTCAAGATTCATGTTTTATCTTGACCATTGGATTTGTTTATTTTAAAGAAAAGGGATTGTGTTTGTGGTTTTGATTTTGGTTTCTTTAATTGTATATGGCATTTTATTTTGTAGTTTTTCCTGTGTTTGTAACTTAATTCTTTTTTGCTTGTGTTTAGGAGGTGTTGCCGACCCTTTTGTGATGTTGTGTAGGGCTTTGCTATGAAAAGTCGAAGTAACAATTTCGACATTTGTCATTCCCACAGTACTTCTTGTGCACTAGGTATTTTTTCCACTCAAGTTGTTCATCACTAATATTAAGAACTCAAGTTGATATTCCTCTCTAATCATATTTTTTCGTGACTTTATGGATTCAGTCGTCGTCGCCGTCTTCGTCTTCTCCTTCTCCTTGCAATCTTCGAATCAAACTCAAGTGAGGGTTTTATCTTTTTAGGTTTTATATTTTTTCTAAGTTAAAAAAATTGTTCAAAGAGAGATCTATCATTCTATTTTCCACCTTTGAGAGAGAGAGAGAGAACACAAACCCTAACACCATGGATGGATCCTGGAGAAATCGTGGGTCTTTGATCTTGTGTGCAGTCATTCTCTATGGTAAATCTTGTTGTTTTCTCAAATCTTATAGATCTATCTTGATTAGTAATGGTTTTGAGTATCAATTTCCTCATATTCGATCTATTTATATTTCTTCCTTGTTTTTCTTTGATGATAAAAGTTCTTCTTAGGTCAAATGATTGTGATAATAGGATTTTGATCTTTTGTGAGTAGATTATAATAGGTTTAGACCATTTTTGAACTGTGTTAATATAGAGTTCATAGGAGCTCTCTTTGTGTTAAATTAGAACAGAGATCCATTATATAAAAATTTGATTATTTTAAGGTTTCTTTTGAACTCCCTTTCTCTTGTAATTTATATTGTTTTGGAATAATGTAGGTTGGATGGATTTGTACTATATGAATCCATACAGTTAATATATGATATTCTTAGGTTGAAAGGTTATTTGATAAATGGATTGTACTGTATGGCAACATAGGTTGGAAATTTAGTTTAGTGGAACAGAGAGTGCATTTGATGAGTTTTGGGAGAGGTTTTGGAGAGATTGTAATAGAAAGATTGATGGATTTGGTGTTCTTGAGTTTGGGTTGGGGATTGATTTGAGTTCCATTTCATGACTTCAAAGCCAAGCTCTTATTGCAATTAAAAAATTCTGAAGAACCAAACATGTTTGTATGACTTTTTCTGTTTCAGGTTATATGTTCGGTTCTCCAAATTATAAATCAAATAATCAAAGGTAACACATTTCCGGGAAAATGCTTGTCTTGTAGGCCTGGTAAGTACACCGTCTATCACTTAGGCTTGTCTTGTAGGCCTAGTAATACTGGAACTTCATCTTTTCCTACATGTGGCATTGCTTTGTTGGAGTTGGATGGCTACTAACAAAAATGGATTCATTTGATCGGTTGATCCAAAACATCCAAACTTTTTTATTTTTAAGAACTCTTTTGAGATTCCAAAAGAACGTGAAGGCCACATAAGTTCTAAAATTAGATCCATTTTTAGATAAGACCTTCTTGATAGGACCCTACCTCTACCTATTCACCTTGTGCACTGTGCTCGTGGGTTTGGACTTTTGAGGAGGTCATTCAGATGTATGGTTATCCTCATCCACCTCATCCTCAGTAACTGGACTTTTCTTTTTCTTTTTCTTCAGTGCATTTTGGAATTGGAACATGCTTATAAATGTTTTCGTTGTAAATTAATTACAGATTCCTCTTGTGATGAGCTTTGCGGTACCTGATCGTCCCTGTGAAGTTCGTATGCAAGCAGCTTGTTTCTTGCAACAGCTTTGTCAGTTGAGGTTTATATTTTTTTTTCCCTATGTATTTCCTGGTCTTGTAGCTTGTGTCTCCATAAATTAGCTATGTTGGAAATTATGGAAGCTTCTTCTTCTGTCCAGCTCCTTAACACTGCAAATGTTCATTGCTTGCTAGGAAATACTTGTTGTGGTTGATTTTCTAGAGGTTGATTATGCAAAATACAGGTTTGTACTGCACTCGTACCATATTATGTGCAATTTTATGTTGAAAAATACATGGAAAGTTGATACACTTGATCTCCAAGATGATGATGCTATGATTTGCATGTGGCACATACTGGCGATCCGAGCCCTGTCGTTCAAATTTTCTTAGAAGGTTTCCTTTTTTGGGAATAGATGCATTTAGGCTTTATAGACCTTTTCTTGATTGTCTGTGTATTGGATGATTGGGATTGCCTTCAAAATATGATTGTCTTTGGTGGGAGTTATTGGACCAATGGTAGGTCTCGAGTTATATTCTACTAGTAATAGGATATCTACTGATAAGCCTCCAAAACAAATGGAACTTGCATCAAATGGATTCCCTAATACACTAGTTTCTCAGCAAGATCAAGTTCGACCTCTTCTTAGCTTGTTAGACAAGGAACCTCCTTCTCATCATTTCGCTGGTCATCTTGACTATGTGCGCCACTTCTCTGGATTGGAGAGGCATGAAAGTATACTGCCTCTGCTACATGCATCTGAAGAAAGGAAAATAAATGGTGAACTAAATTTCTTGATGGCAGAATTTGCAGGTGATCAGTTTTGTGTCTCTCTTCTCTGGCCACTTTGTAGTGTTGTTACAAAAATGTTAATACAAAGCTATATATATATATATATATATATATATATATATATATATATACAACTTCAAGTTTGTACATTTTAACTTCATCACTTTGCTGATAAGATGATATTGAAGCCATTGTTTAAAAAGCATCCCTTGAGGTGCCTTTGCAATGAATTGAGGTGAGACAAATGGGTTGTGTCTAGAGGCTCAAATCTCGACTGAAATATGTTACGCTTTTGCCTCAACAGGTTGATATGTAAGCCTCTAGGCACGTTGATGCTTAAGCCTTGACTCTATACTATAAAATGGGTAGTTGTTTTCTTTATCTTTTTCTTTTCCCATCTTACCCTCCACAACCATGTTTAAAATGAAAATTTAGATCAAATTATAACAAGTAAATTTTTTTTTATAAGTAAATTATAAAGAGTAATAGAAAGTTATATGTATTTTTTTTTCAGTTAAACAGAAATAACTTGTCAGGGATGCCATGTTATCATTGGGACTTGGGAGAACCCACCTTAGAGAAGAACATGGGATGGCATTTTATAGAAGAGTTCAGTTAAGAGGGTGAGGTGGCATAGTGTGGAGTGAAGATGAATGTATAGTGTGTCAAATGTGTAGAGAGAAAACTGTGGTTTGAGAGCATCAGTTTTATCATCATCAGCAAAGCCTTAAATCAAAAGTTTGAGCACCATCTATAATATATATATATATATATATATATATATATATATATATATATATATATATATATTCGTGAGTTGATAGTATAGGCAAAATCTGGACAATGAGCCAACTTGGTGAGTTTGCTTGATACGTTGTATAGATTATACATTTATTCTTTTAACTGTTTACTGCTGATGATGTCTACATATAAGATTGTCTATCATCGAGTTAAATCATGAAATATAAGATTGCTAATTTTCTTGTTTGCTTTTTATTTATATGGTTTGTTCATTTTTAAATTTTATTTATGGTTTTTATGCAATTTTTTTGTTTATATTTTATTTCCCTTGAAAGATCAAAGCATTGCTTCCCTTCATAATGGAAAACCACCTCAGATACACCTCGTGCAATTAAAACATTGAATGACATGATACGTTCTAACCTTAAAATCTTAACCTGTTGTTGGGGGATGAGGATAACTCCCTTCAGATCTAAGTCTAACCATGGTACTATTAATATACTGGTAACATAATATTCTTGATGAGTATTTTAGAAATGCTCTTCCTTTTTAAGGTGTTTAGAGGAGTGTTTTTTGAAGACTAAGATGGGATAGGGTATGTAATCTGGAGTAAGCTGTGTTGGGCTTGTTCTTTTTTCGTAGGATCTTTTTTGCTGTTTTTCTGTTTTTGGGCTGGATATCTCATCCTCCCTTTTGGACATTCTCTTTTTCTTCTAATAAATTCTGTTCACCTATCAAGAAAAGAAATGTTCTTCTTTTTTTGGATCATTTTTCTTATATGCTATTCCTTGGTTGTTCAAGGTGTTGTATAAAAGAGAAATTATCCTTTAAAATCAGGTGGGCTTTTTGTTGCCACATCATATATTCATTTGATAGAATGTTGCTAAACCAATCATTCATGCTTTTGCAAAGGTTTTGGGACGTGGAAGAGAAAATGGAAATCTTGACTCTATGCCTAGAATTTTGCATAAGATAGCAAATAAGAAGATGGGATTACTGATATCTCTTGAGAGAGCTGCTTCAACATCGGGTGTTGCATCTCAGACAGCTTCGGGTGTGCTATCTGGTTTAGGTGTCCTAAATGCTAGACCAGGAGGTGCGACATCTTCCGGGTTACTTTCCCATATCAACATTCAACGCTGATGTGGCTAGGGATTATCCTGAAAGGTGGCAGAACTTTTGCTTGAATTTGCCCACGTAGACACAACTGTCAAGTCTTTCATGTGTACCCAAAGTTTGCTTAGTCGTCTTTTTCAGATGTTCCATAGGGTTGAACCTCCTATACTTTTGAAGGTTTGTATGGAAATTCACTGATATTATAAAGGTTCAGCGTCTCTATATAATTCTGACTCCATATGATGTTGCTGCTTCTGTTTTCTTACAGTTGTTGAAGTGTATCAATCATTTGTCGACCGACCCAATTGCCTAGAAAATCTTCAGCGAGCAGATGCTATCAAACATTTGATCCCAAACCTCGAACTCCAAGAAGGGGCTCTTTTATCTCAAATACATCATGAAGTGAGTCTTCTTGATTTGCGCTTTGTTCCTAGCCCAAAGATGATCAGGGAATAAATATACTACCTGCAACATTTCCAGTTTGTGTTTGTATGTGTGCTTTTCAAAGCTATTTTTTTAATATATAAAGTTAAAATATTTTGAAAAACCTGACTTATTGGAAATAGGTAAGCTATCCTGAAACATACCATTGGCATTTATTGTTCTTTAATTGAATTATGAATGTTGAATTGGAATGAGAGACTATAATATAAAAGAAGTTTGGCTAAGATGCCAAGGTGGAAAAAGGCATATGCAATATCATCACTTCATTTTTGAGAGGTTGTTTTGACTTAAGCTGAGAAAAGTTTGTGTCAATGACCCACCCATTTTAGGATGTTGTCTGACTAAATAAATTCTATTGTTGAAGGTTCTCAATGCACTCTTCAACCTATGCAAGATGAACAAAGGAGACGAGCAAGCTGCTGAAAACGGGATTATTCCACACTTGATGCATTTCATCATGTCAGATTCACCCTTGAAACAATACGCTTTACCTCTACTCTGCGATATGGTCCATGCATCCCGTAATTCAAGGGAGCATCTAAGGGCCCATGGTGGGCTGGATGTGTACTTGAAGTTACTGGATGATGAGCTGTGGTCAGTGACTACATTAGATTCTATTGCAGTTTGCTTGGCACATGATAATGAAAGCAGGAAAGTAGAACAAGCGTTACTGAAGAAGGAAGCAGTTCACAAATTGGTGAAGTTAGGCTGTCCAGAACAACATTTTGTTCACATATTGGAGCCATTCTTTAAAATTATCATGTAAGTTACCTACCTATCATTTCTCTTTTTTTTTTTTTTCTTTTTCTCTCGTCTCTATCTGTTGAGCATGTCTCATTTTTCATTTAAAAATATTCAATTGAGTTGACTGTCGGAATGGTTTACCAACAGCATAGTGGAACATGCAATGCAGAAGCAGAGAAAGGGTGTGGGAGTAACCACTTTTCTCTTTTCTGATAAGTAAAATTTATCAATTGCAAATAACAGCAAGAGGAATACAAAGTCAGGTGGTTGAGAAGACCGGCCTATCAAAAAACCAAAAAAACAAAAACAAAAACAAAAAAAGAAGTCAAAAGCCAAACCTCAACCCTTGTCGACTAGCATAACACCCTCTCCCCTCTTCGAACACACATTTAAGAAATCCTCGAAGAAGATTCCACTAAACTCAAGAAAGAGCTTATAAAGATAAGTTTTCCTTCCTCTGAAAAACACATCCGTCCCTCTCCTTCCACAAGCTCCAATATACAGCAAATCTTCTGCGTGGGGGCCAACCACTCAATCTCCTGTGCTAACTATGACCTGATTTTTTGATTCTATGTACTATCAATTGTCCTCTTTTGGAGTATTTGCTTCCCAAAATGAAATATATCAGATGGTAATCATCTGATTGTGTCAACTTTTGACTGGAAATATCCTAATTCCTAGGTGGGATGCATCAAATTTTGCACCCAGTGTTTTTATGTTGTAGGTTAGCCATTTTTTATGGCATACCTATGGGAAGGTCTTCTCTGTTTTGTCTTATAATTATTCGTTAATTGAATTAGTGGATATTATTAATCTTGAAATGCAGAATCTTCCCGAATAAATATGACACTAGCAGTCAATGGTTTGACACCTTTGCTCATTGCAAGACTCGACCATCAAGATGCTACAGCTTGCCTTAATCTGCTTAAACTAATAAAGGTGAGTTACCAGATTTTTTCTGTGTTGCAATTTTGTAATGTTGTATGTCACATATGTCTTATAATATTATTCGTGGCATATAAGATTCATTCGTTATAGTATAGAATCAATGGCAGAAATGCTACTGAATATGCGTGTCAATGACTTTTCAAACATTATGTGGATAAGAATGAGTTGATCTATATTATTAAAAGCGATGGTTCTCCAAAATGTCAAGAGCCCGCAGATGGTTGGAATTGTTGGTAGTAATTGCTGATGGATTTAGTGTTTCGGTATTTGGTGGAGAAGAGTTATTCTAAATAGGGAGCTGCATCCTGTGTAGAGGCTTCTTGCAACTAAGCCTTTAGATAAGATAAACTGGCAAATTTCCTTGGTTGGTTTGGGAGCAAAATTTATATTGCTGATAGTGAAAATGTGATTACTGTTTTATACAAATTTCTATTTCACCTTATATTATTGACTCAGAATCACATCCTGGTCATGAGCCCAAGAAGTTTGTGATCATCAGCAGGATGTTTAATGTTGAAATCCCATCACATGACTGACCAATGGAGGCTTAAAGCCTCCTACTGAAGTTTGTGTTTGGTTCATATTCATGATCAATGAGGCCACTAATTATGGTGGCTTTGAGCTTCCGTATATATAAATTTTCAAGCATGTGTTGTCTCACAGATTCTGACCCCATGGATCTTGGAGTGTCATTGATGCAAAGAACCAAATACTCTACTGCTTGCACCAGAAACATTTTTAATAACATGAATTGCATGCCTAGCTTCAGACCTGAAACAACATTAGTTGGCTTGCGAGCAGTGAGTTACCATATTTCCCCTCATTCCTTGAGCTTTCTCACTTTTTATTACAATAATGTCAGGCTGTCTACGAGCACCATACCGGCCAAAGCAACTCATTGTGGAGAATGATCTGCCTCATAAGCTTCAGAATCTGATTGAGGAGCGCAGAGACGGGCAGCGTTCTGGAGGCCAAGTCTTGGTGAAATAGATGGCTACTGCACTGCTTAAAGCGCTTCATATCAACACTGTTCTGTAAATTCACCTCTGCTTCTGCCTCCCTGTATATTTGTTTTATTGGAGAAGAATGTAATTAGATTTAACTATTCATTTTTTTTGTTTTGTTTATGCTCTCTCTCAATGTATACGGAACAAGATTGGGCTAAGCTGTCCAATTTTATCTGGAGTGTTGGGTCGGCTGTTCTCCCACTTTTTCAAATCTTGACTCGGTTGTGTATGATATACAATCTTATTTCTCTAAATGCAACTTTTCCTCAGATTGCTAATTTCTGACTCTTTGATATTTACCTCGACAAACGCTTTATTCTCACACACCACACATTGAAAATGAGTGCCGGAAAGAGAGGAATAACTGCATTGGAGGATTCAACCTTTTGCAATTTGTTGGTTCATTTGGAAGGAGTAGGGCTTGCTGTCGGGGTGTGTTGTCTTCTTGTAAGGATGGTCAAATTGACTGTGTTCAGAAGGTAAATCATCTACTATTTTAGACAGACATCAATTCTTTTTTGTTTTAACTTTAATTGAATCAATAGCTCGGTACTCTCTTTTGGATTGGTAAAGATTAGTAGGCCTGCCGCATAAGTATCCATATGAAAGAATATTGTAGTGGTGCTTATCTTTTTGATAATTTTTTTTTTTTTTTTTCTGGTTTTAAGTGAGGTTTAAACTTTGATTTTGGTTAGTTTGGGAATGGAAGTGTCCATTAATGTGGAAATACAGTGAATTTTTTTTAATAATTATAAGAACATTATTTGTTTGTAAGATGTGGAAAGCAAACTCAATGGAATAGGGGGCCCGTGACACACCGGACCTAGTCCTAGCCCTGTTTTGTCCTCAACATGATCATTGTAAAAAAGGGTCCATTTTGACAATATTATTTGTATAAAATGTCGATGCACATTTTAATAGAGACATGACATAATATGTACTTGGAACTGGAAAAATGTTGTGGAAGCAGCAATTATCACTAAGATTGTGTTTTTATTTGAAGGTAGTGTGGTTTTGATGTAAGAAAATTAAGCTTCTAAGTCTCAAACCCCGATGGCTATTTATAGGTTCTAGAAAAATTAGTGATAAACTGACACCCCAAAATCTGATGCTCTTTGTATGTTCCCTAACGTGGTAGTGCATAGAACCATATATTTTTTCCTTGTGTATCTCGAAGAAAAAGATCTATGGTCTATGCACTCTATCCATTTTGTTTTCACCTAAACAGGATCCGACCCGACCCAATTTATTGATTCGGTTATAAAATTCAATTTATCTAGAAAACCATATCTATCATAAATGATACTAAATAAGAAAATTTGAATTTAATATTTTGGGCTTATGCATATTAAGGATTTGCAAGTTGAATAAGCACATAGTAACCGCTAACCCATCTATATCTATCAAAAAAAATTAAATAAGAACTACTCATTTCTACTAGATTGGAGAGTTAGCACAATTGTAGGACAAATGAGATCAATTTGAGAAAAAATAACACCACAACCCTCTAGTGTTGATGGCCTAGAATTGATTGAAGAGGCTGTTTGCACCATTTGGATTCAATTACAATAGATCTTACTTACTGATTTGAGTGAATTGCTTATAGGCACTGTTATTGACAATCGTCATTCTATTTAACTCAGGTTATGAATTTTGTATAACTTATTTCCAATATAAATCTTTTACTTGATTGGTTATGCTATTTATCTTTACAATGTCTAGGAAAAATGGTTGCAAAGTTAATTTATTAATTAATAGAATGTTCATTATGTATTTTATTTGATATTATTCACAAAATATTTTTCATTTTTATTTTTTGAAGTTGATGGGTTCATTGTTTTTAACATGAAATTTCATAAACAAAGTAGCTTGGCCTCACCATTGTAATCTATGCATCAATCTAGTCCCACTAGGGATGAGAATTTTGCCCTACCCCGACCTGCCCCTATAGGGTCGATTTTTCCCACTTTTAAACGGTTTCGGGAAGGTATTGTAGTAGAAATGAAAAATCGATTCTATTTTGGGGTGGAGATGGTTTTGATATACCCCACCCTGATTATATATATATATATTAGATCTACTATTAAGAAGTACCACTAACTTCTTTATAGATTCATCATGTATGAATCTCAAGAATTTGAAGTTAAAATTTATTCCATTCTCTTGCCTACTCCTTTCACACACCTCTCCCACTCTCCCTTTGTCAATTAATGTGGTATACAAAGTGGAGTTTTAGAGACATTTATAAATAGAAGTGGTATTCATTCTGAGTTGTGTGAAAAAAATGGATGTAGAATTTAACGGTCATACGGTTCCAAAGGTTTTATGAGTCCCTAGGTTACTTTTTATTCTTTTGCTAACTTGTATGAGTTTTTTTACATTGATGGACTATAATACTACTAAGTGTTCTGTTTTATTCATTCTAATTAGGACATTCAACTTAGAAAATGTTTTACAATCCCATACATAGGCAAAGCATAGTGATGTGAAGTCATGGAGAGTATCAAAAGCTTCATCCTAAAAAACTTGGTAGTTTTCTGGTGTTCCAAGCGAAAAGTACTGAAGGTATGTATTTGGGTTTTGTATCAAAATATGTGATTTGGTGGAATCAAATGGTTCTTAATACCGTATGCATTTGATTAGGTTAAAAATTATTTGACCTAGAAGCCAAAGAGGTATTTTTGGGATAGAAACAACGGTCCTATTCCTAATGTTGAAGATGTGGTCATTAATCATTTTGCCTAAATGAAAAGGGAAAAAAAACCAAACAATTTAAAGATGACATATTTTATAATATAAAAAAAAAAAAAACAAAGAGCTTTTGGTTAGAGGTTGAACATCAAAGCATTTAAAGGATGACATTATTATAATTTGGTTTGTTAAGTCTTGCAACTTTATTGCAGTAGAGAAAAATATTATTATCCTTAGAAAGTAGAATTTAGGGAAATTGTGTCTAATTTGTTTCCTATATTTTCTTGAATATTTGAAGAGTAGAATCAGGTTTAGTCCTTACTGCAAATTTGAATTCTCTGTGGAGAACAAAGAAGCTAAAACAAACCCCTTTTGGAGCTATCAGAGAAGCTCCCCACACCATTAGGAAGGTAACAAGGAAGGACCATGCAAGAAATGTCCGAACTTTTGCCTCAATACAACGAGGCCACAAGTTTTCTATTGAAATTAGAACCAAGAAAGCTTCAAAGGGATTCCTTCAACAGATAGAGTACAAAAAATGCCTTTCGATTGATCAAGCAAATTAAAAATTGGTATGTATCCAATCCTCTTCTTGCTCATTTTTTTGTCATTGATTTTTTTATATATTTATTTATTGTTGGGAAAAATGACTTTTCATTTCAAGCATGGAGAAATTGCATAGGTCGTATTGATTATCAACTTAATCTTCATCTTTGCTGCATTGGTAAGTCTTGTCTTAAACAACAAACAATGGGTCCAATTTACTTATTTTGCCTTACCAACTAAGCTAAGATCTTTCTCATTGAACACTCTTTGCAATATTTTGGTTTTCTCTGCATGCTCTATCATTAGGACTTACTTTTCATTCTTTTGTTTGACTTGTATGAATTTTTTTACATTGATGGACTATAGTACTACTAAGTTTTCTATTTTATTCATTCTAATTAGGATATTCAACTTAGAAAATGCTTTACAATCCCATACATAAGCAAAGCCAAAGGATGTGAAGTCATGGAGATTATCAAAAGTTCCATACTTAAAAAATTTGGTAGTCCTTAGTGTTCTAAGCCGAAAGTACATAAGGTATGCATTTGGGTTTTGTATCAAAATGTGTAATTTGGTGGAATCGAAAGGTTCACTACGTCATAAGAGGCAAATAGCGACATCTTAAAACTATGGATTGTGATATGGGTTGGGTCTAGTGCTAATCGTGCATAAAATCTTACCTGAACCCAACCCATCCATTTGGGTCTATTTATGGGTTAGGTCGAGCCAGTCCAAAAAATTTCATATATGTTTTATGCGTAAAAAAAATTATAATAAGTCAATGGGTCGTGCCACTCAATTTACCAAATTCCAAAGCCCTATTCGATAATTAAATGAGCCTAATTATACTATCCAACCCAATGTTACCTAGTTCATGGGTTCGCTCAATTTCGCATTGGATTTCACAGTTCACGACTCTAGAGCAAACCCAGTTAGTAGGATTAGATAGAGATGAGGGAATTTGAAGTTGAAAAGAAGAGTAGGGGTAGGGCTTAAACCCATAACTTGGTTGGTTTGACAAATTGCAAAACAACTTTGAGGTCTTGAGTTCAAGTCCAACTTACCCACACAAAAAAGAGAAGGCTGAAAAATAGAGATGTTGAAGATGGTAGGTTTTGGAAAGAAAAAACTCAAACTTTTTAAATTTTAGATTGAAGATTAAGGGCATTTGGTCATTTTATGTTAATCTCTAATAAAGACCATGGTCAAAGGGGGCATGCCATCTATTTGGAAGTTTTAAGGAAGCATTTCAAATATTATCAACGTGGAGAGAAGGAATGTGTTAGGCAGTCTATTTCTTCTACCTTAGGTGGTAACCTTAGATTTGATCATTTTTCTTTTTTAGAAAATTTAGGGGGAGAAAATGGTGAAAATGAAAAATGTACTCTCAAATTTTGAAGAATTTTATTTCGAGCCTAAATCATATAGGTCACCTCATTATGAGAGGGATCGTGTTATCTCTTAGGGCTAAAGCACTTAAATTTTTATGGAGGTGGATCTCTAAAAAAATCTGAAAGTGCAAAAGTGAAAAGATGAGATTAGGAGAAAGAAATAGAGAGGGGAGAGAGGATGAAATTATTTCCTACTCCCACCTTGAAATTTGAACTCGTCTATTTTTTTCTTGAGTTCTTGATGAAAATATTTATGTTAAACCAATTTTTTTTTCTTTCGAGAAGAGAATGAAAAAGATAATGTACAAAGATTAATAAGAGAGATGAGTGATTTAAAATTTTAGAAAGATGAAAATGATGAAACTTGAGAGAGAATTCAATCATGAGAGATTTGTAAAAGAATGATGGATTTTTATAGGATATTAAGGTGACTTTTAAGAGTAAGCTAGAGTGAAAGTAGGAAATTATGGAAAATGACATAAGTTTTGTGAATAGAATGCTTGAAATTTGATATTAAGAAAAGGTAGAAGTGGAAAAAGGATACGAGTGGATCTTTTTGACCTATATGGGTGGATCTCTCAACCCATTCTTAGGTTGAGTGTGACCTAAATGGGATAGTTGATGGAAAGAATGGCTAAGGTATGGTGGTTAGATGGTTGATTTAGAGAGGGTGGAGGATATGGTGCCACATGACAAAAGGGTATGAGAGTGTAGATTAAGTGAGTTGATTGAGGAGATGGGGTGTGAGGAGTATAGGTATTGATTGTGGAGTGTTTTGAGAAGAGTGTGATAGGGGTTAGGTGGTAATATGTGACATGATGTGAGAATAGTGATGGAGGTGATTAAAATGATTTCTTTTGAGAGGTTGGTTGTGAGGATGACATGTGTCCCTTTTAGTGGTCATGAATTTTTTGTGTTGATTAGTTACGATTATAGATATGAGTGTGGTCTTGGGCTTGGGTAGATGTTTGATTTAAGATGGATTTTTTTATATGTTGGACTTAAGATTGGGTTGTGGTTTAAGTTAGGTTGCATTGAAATTAGCTTAAGAGTTTGATTTAATATATAACTCATTATGCTCTCCTCCTACAAAATGAAAACAACTTGGTCGTTGCACTCCCCACGCACCTTTTCAAAGGCAATAGTAACCCTCTTCGAAAGGAAAACATCTACTTCTAGTAGGACTAGGAGACAAAGCTTCTTCTGACAAGTCAGGTCCCTAAAAGAGGGTTGGCACATAATGCGTAGCTAAGCACTCTTAAAATACTTCTGGTAGCAAAAATCTTAATCAAAGATTATATATATATACCCATGACACAAAATCTCATTTTCCTGTCACACAAAACAATTGCAAAATCTAAACTCACAAAAAACAGATCTAAAAGCCTGAATTTTTGCACTACTAAAACAATTTATACAAAATCTAATTTGGCAACACTAAACCAATCCCAAAAGAATTGGTTTCTTACACCACCTAACCAATTACAAAAAGTAAGGCTTATGCACCTCCAAACGATTTTTTTAAAATAAATCTGGTTTATGCACCTCCAAAGCAATCCCAAAATCTATGTTTATGACATAGTCCATGCCCAATCATCCGTATCGAAAATGCCTACGTTTCTCAAGTAGAAAAATTCCCAGTCCGAAATCGTCTACCTTGCCGAAAATGGAAAATAACGGGAAGCTCTGCTCAGGCGACCGTTCCCGTCGAAAACTCGAAATTTCTGACATTTTTTTAAATGTATGTATCTCACTTTCCGCTCAACTCGAACAATTCGTAGCACATACCCACTCATCCGTACGGATGTTAGCTACGTCACCATGTTCCCGGATTTCGTCCCACAGGTCGGGATCCTTTAGGGAAAACGTGATTTCCGTGGGGGTACACCTTTTTTGGGGCGGGACATGTGCTCGTTCAAATGGTCGTATCTCATCGCCCGTCTTTTGATTTTTAACGTAATCCATGCCCAATCGTACATATTGAAAATGCCTACATTTTTCGAGTAGAAAGATTCTCGGTCCGGACTCGTTTTCCTTGCCGATAATAGCAAACAACGGGAAGCTCTGCCCGGGCGACCGTTCCCGTCGAAAACTCAAAATTTCGGATGATTTTTTAAACGTCCGTATCTCACTCTCCGCTCAACTCGAAAAATTCGTAGCACATACCCACTCGTCTGTACAGATGTTAGCTACGTCTCAATGTTCCCGGATTTCATCCTGCAGGCGGGGATCCTTTTCGAAAAATGTGATTTCCGTGGGGGTACACCTTTTTCGTGGCGGGAAACGTGCGCGTTTAAATGATCGTATCTTATCGCCCGTCTTTCGGTTTTTAACGTAATTCATGCCCAATCGTCCAGATAAAAAATGCCTACGTTTCTCGAGAGAAAGATTTCCGGTCTGGACTCATTTTCCTTTTCGAAAATGGCAAACAACGGGAAGCTCCGCCCGGGTGACCATTCCCGTCAAAAACTTGAAATTTCTGACATTTTTTTAAACGCCCGTATCTCACTCTCCGCTCAACTCAAAAAATTTGTAGCATATACCCACTCATCCTTACGGATGTTAGCTACGTCACCATGTTCCCAGATTTTGTCCCGCAGGGAGGGATCCTTTTTGAAAAACGTGATTTCGGTGGGGGTACACCTTTTTCACTACGAAACACGTGCGCGTTCAAATGATCATATCTGATCGCCCGTCTTTTGGTTTTTAACGTAATTCATGCCCAATCGTCCGTATCAAAAATGCCTACATTTCTAGAGTAGAAAGATTCCCAGTCCGGACTCGTCTTCCTTGCCGAAAATGACAAATAACAGGAAACTTCATCCGGGCAACCGTTCCCGTCGAAAACTCGAAATTTCTGACATTTTTTTAAACACCCGTATCTCTCTCCGCTCAACTAGAGAAATTCGTAGCACATACCCACTCGTCCATACGGATGTTAGCTACGTCACCATATTCCCGAATTTCGTCCCACAGGCCGGGATCCTTTCCAAAAAACGTGATTACTGTGGGGGTACACCTTTTTCGGGATGGGACACGCACAGGTTCAAATGGTCGTATCACATCGCCCATCTTTCGGTTTTTAACGTAATCCATGCCCAATCGTCCGTATCAAAAATGCTTACCTTTCCCGAGTAGAAAGATTCCTGATCCGGACTCATCTTCCTTACCGAAAATGGCAGAAAACGGGTAGCTCCGCTCAAGTGACCGTTCCCGTCGAAAATTCGAAATTTCTGACGTTTTTTTAAACGCCCGTATCTCACTCTCCGCTCAACTCCAAAAATTCGTAGCACATACCCACTTGTCCGTACGGATGTTAGCTACGTCACTAGGTTCCCGAATTTTGTCCCGCAGGCCGGGATCCTTTCTAAAAAATGTGATTTCCGTGGGGGTACACCTTTTTCAGGACGGGACACATCCGCATTCAAATAGTCGTATCTCATCGCCCGTCTTTCGATTTTTAACGTAATCTATGCCCAATCTTCCGTATCAAAAATGCCTACTTTTTTCAAGTAAAAAGATTCTCAAGTTGGACTCGTCTTCCTTACCGAAAATGGCAAACAACGGGAAGCTCCGCCCGGGAGACCGTTCCCGTCGAAAACTCAAAATTTCTGACGTTTTTTTAAACGCTCGTATCTCACTCTCCGCTCAACTCAAAAAATTCTTAGCACATACCTACTCATCTGTACGGATGTTAGCTACGTCATCAGGTTCCTGGATTTTATCCAGCAGGCCGGGATCCTTTCCGAAAAATTTGATTTCCGTGGGGGTACACCTTTTTCGGGGCGGGACACGTGCGCGTTCAAATGATCGTATCTCATCGTCCGTCTTTTGATTTTTAACGTAATCTATACTCAATCGTCCGTATCGAAAATACCTACGTTTCCCGAGTAGAAAGATTCTCGGTCTGGACTCGTCTTCCTTGCCGAAAATGAAAAACAATGGGAAGTTCTGCCTGAGAGACCGTTTTGTCGAAAACTCAAAATTTCTGACATTTTTTTAAATGCCCGTATCTCACTCTCCACTCAATTCAAAAAATTCGTAGCACATACCCACTCGTCCGTACAGATGTTAGCTACGTCACCATATTCTCGGATTTCATCCAGCAGGTCGGGATCCTTTCCGAAAAATGTGATTTCCGTGGGGGAATACCTTTTTCGCTGCGGGACACGTGCGCGTTTAAATGATCATATCTCATCGTCCGTCTTTCAATTTTTAACGTAATCCATGTCCAATCGTTCGTATCGAAAATGATTACGTTTTTCGAGAGAAAGATTCCCGTTCTGAACTCGTCTTTCTTACCAAAAATGGCAAATAACGGGAAGCTCCGCCCGAGAGACCGTTCCCGTCGAAAAGTTGAAATTTCTGACGTTTTTTTAAATGCCCGTATCTCACCCTCCGCTCAACTTGAAAAATTTGTAGCACATACCCACTCGTCCGTACGGATGTTAGCTACGTTACCATGTTCCCGGATTTCCTCCTGCAGGTCGTGAACCTTTCCGAAAAACGTGATTTTCGTGGGGGTACACCTTTTTTACTACGGGACACGTGCACGTTCAAATTATCGTATCTCATCACCCGTCTTTCTGTTTTTAACGTAATCCATGCCCAATTGTCCGTATCAAAAATGCCTACGTTTCCCAAGAGAAAGATTCTCGGTCTGGACTCGTCTTCCTTGCCGAAAATGGCAAACAACGGGAAGTTCTGCCCAGGAGACCATTCCGTCGACAATTCAAAATTTCTGGCATTTTTTTAAACGCCCGTATGTCACTCTCCGCTCAACTCAAAAAATTCATAGCACATACTGAAAGCGTCCTCGATCCGCGGGGTGCGCGGATCCGCTTTTGACCCTTGAGGTTTGGGAGTCGCCACCTAGTTATTACGGTCTAGGAACCGATCAATGACTCTAAACGGATAAAAACTAATCTAAAACCAAGAAAACTGAATTCGGGGATCATGTTACGGGATTGGAAGGTGTCAGGCACCAATCCCGCCCGGCCAAAGCCGATCTCTACTAAATTCCCAAGTAAATTACATTGCTAAAACCTAGATAAAAATAAATAAAAAAAAAATTACCTTTCCGATGCAAGGACTTTATTCCCTCAGATCTGACAAAAACAGCTCCTTGTACCGTGCTCCCTCGCTTCGTTCTGTTTCCGGATTTGACTTTGGATCTCCGAGGCAAGGTATCTCCTTGTTTTTGAATCTAAACTCTTCAAGTTCGTTGAGGATTTGGGGGTGTTTTTAGAAGGCTTTTGGGTGTTTTCTAGACTAAAATTGAAGGAGGGATGTTAGCTAAGGAGTTGGGGCTCCAAAACTAGGGTTTATGGGGGGCTAGGGGAGCTTCTAGACCTACTTCTCTTAGGGTTTATGATTTGATACGAAAATAGGGTGTGAGCACCTCTATTTATAGATGTTTTTAGGGGTTGATTTGGATAGAGTTAGTGTTTAATTAGAGATCTTTTAATTAGAGTTGTGTTTTAGTTAGACTTATTTTAGATAGAATTGTGTTTTAATTAAAATTGTTTTAGGTAGAATTGTGTTTTAATTAAAATTGTTTTAGGTAGAATTGTTTTTAAGTTAGAACTTTATTAGATAGAGTTATTATTTAATTAGATCTCTATTATGACTTTTGATCTTATTTGATTGATTTTTAATGTTTTGACTTTAGTCTTAATTGATTGACTTTCAATATCTTGACTTTAGTCTTGCTTAATTGACTTTAATTTTTTGGAGAAGGCCCCTCCATTATTTCTTTAATTCTTTGGACCCCCAAATGGAGGGGTCCTTAAAGAAATATCCCACGAACCCTCAACAATTTTGCCTGAGAGTCCGATTAATCGATTTTTAGGTTCAAAATTTTAAATTAATTTCATTAATGTTTCACTTTAATTATTTAATGTTTTATTTATTAATTTCGGAAATTTTTATCATGAAAATTGTGAAATTATCGTTTTGCCCCCAGAGAGGACTTTTCACGTTTTAGGTCAGTTTTTAATGTTCTAGGATGTTTTAGAATCAGTTTTTCGTAAGGAATTCAATGAGAATGTTGGTTTGTGTCATTTATGAAAATTTTTATGTGAAATGGTCGTGAACTTTATGAGGGGCATTTTCGTAATTTTGTCGAATTCTATGAAAATTGACGAAATGATTTATTTGGTTTCGATTTGTTGTTTTATGTGTTTGAATGAGTTTTCCTAAGCGTAACGTAGGCTCTAGGATTGTTTTGAGGTTAGGGGTATTTTGGTAATTTGATAGTTTTTAGTGATTTTTATCGTGAAGCTTCTTTTTGGTTTGCAAGATGATGATTTCTATGTTTCTGGGGTCGTATTTACCTAGCGTAGCGTGGTTTTTAAGGTTTTGTTAGTTTGAGATACCTCATCCGGATTTCTGAAACACATCTGGTAACAAAATAAAGCAATGGAATACACATCCATCATTCGGAATCATTGCGATCGGGTTGACGAGTTGATTAATCAGGCGAGTGCAAAAATGGGGTGTCTACAGATGCCCCTCTTTGGCAGAGGGTTGAAGCAAACTAGATAGCAAATCTATTTTGGTAGATAGTGCGATATCCGAATGCCAAAGCTAGTAACAGTTCATTTTGCAGCCTGATTTAGCAATTCGTCAGGGTGTTCGGATCCTTGAGCGTAAAACTCTTCCCGAACTAAAAGGTTGTTAGGTCCTCGAGCTTGAACTCTCACTGACGATGTCAGATCCTCGAATTTTAGAAGATTCTCCCTGACTGATGCAAAAGTGCACGTGTGTGCAATGGTGTGATGCTGTGTGAAACTAAGTAAAAATGTGCCAGGTCCTAGAGATCTTCTCTCACTGACAATAATGATTCAAAATTGAGATGCACTTATGCAACGAAAACAATCATAGCAATGTTTAACAAAGGTAATTGGAGTTATAACATTGTAGGAACTTCGTTAAATCCTATTTGAAATTCTTTTTAGAGTTCGAAAAAGTTTGAGTCTCATTTATCGGACTAGAGCCTATTGTAGCCAAGCTTCTCAGGCTAAGGAACTTAAACAATCCTATTAATATGATTTCAAACAAAGCTGGAGTCTCGTTTCTCGGACTCTGGCTAAGGTTTGCAGGAACTTAAACAATCCTATTAAAATTGAAGTCTCGTTTCTCGGACTCTGGCTAAGGTTTGCAGGAACTTAAACAATCCTATTAAAATTGAAGTCTCGTTTCTCGGACTCGAACTAAGGTTAATAGGCACTTCAAAAAGCCTATGATTCAAAACGTTGGAGTCTCATTTCTCGGACTCGAACTTAGGTTTATAGGCACTTCAAAAAGCCTATATATTATTCAAAAAGTTGGAGTCTCGTTTCTCGGACTCGAACTTAGGTTTGTAAGCACTTCAAAAAGCCTATTCATTCTATGATTCAAAAATTGGAGTCTCGTTTCTCGGACTCGAACTTAGGTTTGTAGGCACTTCAAAAAGCCTATTCATTCTATGATTCAAAAAGTTGGAGTCTCGTTTCTCAGACTCGAACTTAGGTTTGTAGGCACTTCAAAAAGCCTATTCATTCTATGATTCAAAAAGTTGGAGTCTCGTTTCTCGGATTCGAACTTAGGTTTGTAGGCACTTCAAAAAGCCTATTCATTATATGATTCAACAAGTTGGAGTCTCGTTTCTCGGACTCGAACTTAGGTTTGTAGGCACTTCAAAAAGCCTATTCATTCTATGATTCAACAAGTTGGAGTCTCGTTTCTCGGACTCGAACTTAGGTTTATAGGCACTTCAACAAGCCCATTCATTCTATGATTCAAAAAAGTTGGAGTCTCGTTTCTCGGACTCGAACTTACTAAGCCACGTTTCTCGGGCTTAGATTTATAGGAACTTAAACAATCCTATTAATTGATTATATGATTCAAAATCGAGCTCAAAGTTTGAAAGATCAGGCCTTTATTGGCTTATCATGCATCTGGATTCGTAATTATCATTGGGTTTCGCCGGACTTTTAAGCTTTTGTATGATTTTCTTTTTATCATGTGATTAAGAACAAAAATTTTGGAATTAAATGACCTTCAAAAATGCCCCTAGTTTCAAGGTTGGCTTTAATTGGGACTTGACTACGAGACTGATGGAATGGATTACGCTTGAAAAATATGGACTCTGATGTATGATAGATAGAAGAACTGACATTCTCTTAAATTTAAGACTCTTAAGATTATCATATGTGCAATAAAGAATTGATCATTTTCTTTCGAATTTCTTTTGAAAAATGCTTGAGCTAGACTTAAAAAATATTGATAAATATTAGAATAAAAGATCTTCCTCTTCAAAATGGTTGATGATTCTATATCTTCCATTGGCGAACACTTGAACAAGTAAACATACTTTTGAAGATCCTACAATGTTCAAGATGACTTCTGATTTTTTCGACTTCAATATTGTTTTTGTCGGATGTGAGCTCTTGGCTAAAAGACAAATATCGTGACTTGAATGGTTCTGCAGTTTCTGCACAAGCTTCCTTATGAATTTTTCTTCTTGACGGGACCTTTCCTCCCATTTGATGATGCCCTAATTTTTACCTAGATCGCCTGTTTAGGTTTTCAATCTAGCGGGCTTTGTTTTTATTTTTCTAATGATGCCTTGATTTTTGCCTAGGTCGCCTTTTCAGGTTTTCAACCTAGCAGGCTTTCTTTTTTATGGTTATGCCCTAAATTTTGCCTAAGCCGCCTTTTCAGGTTTTCGACTTAACGGGCTTCTCTTTTTTTCTTGATGATTTTGTATAACCAACTCGACAACTTCTCAGTTCCCTGCACCTTAACCGAGTCAATTAGCCTTCAGGAGGACTTAATAGGTGGGCTTAGGATATGGTTTAGAAAGAAAAGATATAAGGCTCAACTTCCCAAAATGCCCCTAGTTTGATATTCTCTCTTTTCTATCAATTATTTTGATTTTTTTTCTAAATGCCCCTAGTTTGGCATTCTTTTCTTTTTATCAATTCTTTTGATTTTTTTTTCTAATGCCCTTAGTTTGGCATTCTTTTCTTTTGAACATTTCAATAGTAGATTTTTCTTTTGGATGACACTTTCCTTAAGAGAATACATTTTTCTTTTAATGACCGGGCCTGAAGTAATTTCTCAGGTTGCCTACGTACCCCAAATACTTCTTTTTTTCCTTTTGGGATCAGGTCAAAACGTAGTTCATACTAAGATTCCCTCCCAAGGTTGATCGGTATGATTTAGAAAGAAGAGGCTATTGCTTTTATTTTTTTACAGGCTGCGAGGGGCTAAAGAAGGTTTTTTTTTTTTGGTAAGATAGGAAAATGATTCGACGAAAGGAGGCCTCCTTTGATGAATGCTGCTCGACTTGGTCAAAGTTTCAAGAATCTGATATTTGGATTGCTCTGTCGAGTAAGGTCTTCTTTTGAGAATGAATATTCTTCAGTCTTCTTCTGAGAAGGAATAATCTTCAGTCTTCTTCTGAGAAGGAATAATCTTCGGTCTTTTTCTGATAAAGAGAAATCTTCTGTCATTTTTTACAAAGTTGAGTGTGATTGACTTCTTTGTATTTGACGTTGACTCGTTCAATCCTTTCCAAACTTCAAAAAAAAAAAAAATTTATATTCTTTCGTGAATGAGAACTCTTCTTTCTTAAGAGAAAAACATGATGAATCCCTTCTTTGCAGATCTTAACACCTTTGTTGATGGTTTCAAATACATCATTCTTGATAATATTTGATTTTGAAATTCACCCTCAACTTTAGGATTTGATCTATTTTGGTGCAATCTATCCATATATTCTCACGAGACCATGCAGGAACGTTGTTGAATTTCTCAAGTAAATTTATTATTCTTCTCATGTTCTGCTAAGGAAAATGTAGTACCCATTTGCACTTCTTGAGTGTACTATTTAATTCAAATATTTATCGAGTTTGATTAATGAGCTCTAAGTCAATCCTCATATTAGATATTATGCTCAAATCATTATTACACGCATGATAATCAGAAGCTTCTATATTTTATTGGAATTGAAAAACATAGATTGACAAACTCGACTAAAACTTGAAAATTGAAGAAAGACTAACGTAACTGAAACAACTAACTGGATTTAAAGACTAACGAAAATTGAATTGAAACTCAAAGAAAACTAGGGACAATTATCTACAAAGAGAGAAGGTCTTTCTGAGTGGATAGACTACTTGGATTTGACATTAGTACTTTGACTAAACGACTCTTTTAAAGGACCCAAAATGACACAGATGAGGGTTTAGAACGTTTAAGGGCACCTATGATTAACCATCGATTCTGAAGGTTTGTCTCTTAACCACATGATTAAAATTTTGATATAAATTGGCCCTCCGGTGGAAAATATTGAATCCAAATGCATCATAAGTCTATAGTGACCAAGAAAGTGAGAAAGGTTAGATGCGGGTCTACCCCTGATTGGGATTGAACCTTTGATCAGATAAATTAATTTGATCTTAAGATCGAATCTTTCTAGATAAAGTGGTCTGGATCTTTAAAAGTGAAACCAATTAGTCCAACTGATTTGATATTGATCAGTTTGATCCATTTGTCAATTGGGTCAACTGGTTTAAGTGATTCATATTAATTGGTACATTTCACCGATTGGGTAGGACCGATATTGCGGGTTTTGTTTGATTATTCTGGATCGGTCTGCCCACCTACCTGTTGGTTGGATTGAATAAAGCAACCCAGGAACACCCATAGTCAATTCGGGTCGTGACCTATAGGAAGGCTTCTAGACTCTAGGTTTACTACGTGCAATGCATTTTTATCTAGCCACCCTTGCCCAAGCACACCTATATACCTTTCGATACGTGGTGACTTAGTTTGATATACCGTATAGGTGATAATCTAAAATCTCAATTCACTTCTCTGAAGCCAAAAATAGTCAGTTCGATCTCCAGTTGAGAGGTGGCGCACAATGCTGAGCAAGGGCCCACTTAAATACCTCTCGTCTAGAATAGACGTAGTCTATCCCCCTCGTACAGTAGGGTACAGCGGGGCAAGATCTTGCTTAGGCACCGATTTTGACCAAGAAGTACAATTGATATACTTAGACTATCTTTTATACCTACGGGTACGAGTCAAGAGTTGTAGCTTTCATAAATGGTTTGGCATCCCACGAGGGGACCGACCACGTACTAGTACTACGTTGGCAATCGGGACATGTGACTGTGTGGCTTACAATAGGTCAAAGGCTCAGGTCGCTCCAGCCTGGGTGCATCAACATACTTCTCAGAATCACCTGATCAGATGGTATTGATGCCCCCAATTTGATATACCCTAAGGTACGTGACTGGAGTTGTGGATTTCATGAATGACGTCGCATCTCCGAAGAGACCGGGCCACGCACTAGTGCCACGTTGGCTAAATGGGACGTGTAAGTGAGTAAAACAGTAAACGTGCATGTGGTGTGTGCAAAACAGGGTGGGGTGTGCCCGGGACCTTTTTCAAATAAATGGGCCCATGGATCCAATCAAACCAATCATACACTTAATCAAAACCAAAATCATTCAAATCATATGAATATTCAATTAAGATCACATTATTCCCATCACATAAACACATTAACATTACGATCAACATCAATCATGTATTTCAAGTAAGATCATGGTAAATTAATCAATAAATATGGCATATGATAATGATCAAACAAACATTGCAATAGGCATAATTTTTATAATTTTTAAGGTCCAATCAATGATCACTTTTGGGTGATCCAAAATAAATCCAGATTCCAATAGGTGTTACATTGATGATAGAATGACAATGGTTGAGATGAGCTCACTCTCAAGAACATTAATTGTGCCAACATTAGATAAATTCAGATTTTCTGTAAATTAGGAAAATACAATCTGAACTTGCATCGATGATATCTAAGGCTCCCGATAACGAAATCGAGTGAACTCAAGTTCTAAATTAATCTACTCGATGAGATCTACATTTTATTAATAGGTGCCTAGACTTAATTCTCACCAGAATGTTCTGTAAAAAAGTTTTAACGTTGCTGTCCCAACTTTCATTCAGAAATAATTCCAGATTTACAGATTGAACTTGCATCGATGATATCTAAGGCTTCCGATAACGAAATTGAGTGAACTCAGATTCTAAATTAATCTACTCGACGAGATCTACGTTTTATTAATAGGTTCTCAGACTTAGTTCTCACTAAAATATTCTGTAAAAAAGTTTTAACGTTGCTGTCCCAACTTTCATTCAGAAATAATTTCAGATTTACAGATTGAACTTGCATCGATGATATCTAAGGCTTCCGATAACGAAATTGAGTGAACTCAGATTCTAAATTAATCTACTGGACGAGATCTATATTTTATTAATAGGCTCCCAGACTTAATTCTCGCTAGAATATTCTCTAACAACGTTTTAATATTTCTGTCCAACCTTCATCATTCCATCATTTTCATAGGTTAATTTGAATCTTTCATTATTTAGGAGTCATCAAAAAGTGATCCTTAATTGGAAAAAAATGCAATACCCAAAATCATCTACAATCAAGATAAAAAAATAAATAAAGAGAAAAAATAAATAAAATAAATCCAACTAAATAAAAAAAAACTAGGTCATCTTGGCAATGCCCATACTTGGGGTTTTTCAAGTTTGATCCTCAATAGTCCCCAGTGGAGTCGCCACTGAAAGCGCCCTCGATCCGCGGGGTGCGCGGATCCGCTTTTGACCCTTGAGGTTTGGGAGTCGCCACCTAGTTATTACGGTCTAGGAACCGATCAATGACTCTAAACGGATAAAAACTAATCTAAAACCAAGAAAACTGAATTCGGGGATCATGTTACGGGATTGGAAGGTGTCAGGCACCAATCCCGCCTGGCCAAAGCCGATCTCTACTAAATTCCCAAGTAAATTACATTGCTAAAACCTAGATAAAAATAAATAATAAAAAAAATTACCTTTCCGATGCAAGGACTTTATTCCCTCAGATCTGACAAAAAGAGCTCCTTGTACCGTGCTCCCTCGCTTCGTTCTGTTTCCGGATTTGACTTTGGATCTCCGAGGCAAGGTATCTCCTTGTTTTTGAATCTAAACTCTTCAAGTTCGTTGAGGATTTGGGGGTGTTTTTAGAAGGCTTTTGGGTGTTTTCTAGACTAAAATTGAAGGAGGGATGTTAGCTAAGGAGTTGGGGCTCCAAAACTAGGGTTTATGGGGGGCTAGGGGAGCTTCTAGACCTACTTCTCTTAGGGTTTATGATTTGATACGAAAATAGGGTGTGAGCACCTCTATTTATAGATGTTTTTAAGGGTTGATTTGGATAGAGTTAGTGTTTAATTAGAAATCTTTTAATTAGAGTTGTGTTTTAGTTAGACTTATTTTAGATAGAATTGTGTTTTAATTAAAATTGTTTTAGGTAGAATTGTGTTTTAATTAAAATTATTTTAGGTAGAATTGTTTTTAAGTTAGAACTTTATTAGATAGAGTTATTATTTAATTAGATCTCTATTATGACTTTTGGTCTTATTTGATTGATTTTTAATGTTTTGACTTTAGTCTTAATTGATTGACTTTCAATATCTTGACTTTAGTCTTGCTTAATTGACTTTAATTTTTTGGAGAAGGCCCCTCCATTATTTCTTTAATTCTTTGGACCCCCAAATGGAGGGGTCCTTAAAGAAATATCCCACGAACCCTCAACAATTTTGCCTGAGAGTCCGATTAATCGATTTTTAGGTTCAAAATTTTAAATTAATTTCATTAATGTTTCACTTTAATTATTTAATGTTTTATTTATTAATTTCGGAAATTTTTATCATGAAAATTGTGAAATTATCGTTTTGCCCCCAGAGAGGACTTTTCACGTTTTAGGTCAGTTTTTAATGTTCTAGGATGTTTTAGAATCAGTTTTTCGTAAGGAATTCAATGAGAATGTTGGTTTGTGTCATTTATGAAAATTTTTATGTGAAATGGTCGTGAACTTTATGAGGGGCATTTTCGTAATTTTGTCGAATTCTATGAAAATTGACGAAATGATTTATTTGGTTTCGATTTGTTGTTTTATGTGTTTGAATGAGTTTTCCTAAGCGTAACGTAGGCTCTAGGATTGTTTTGAGGTTAGGGGTATTTTGGTAATTTGATAGTTTTTAGTGATTTTTATCGTGAAGCTTCTTTTTGGTTTGCAAGATGATGATTTCTATGTTTCTGGGGTCGTATTTACCTAGCGTAGCGTGGTTTTTAAGGTTTTGTTAGTTTGAGATACCTCATCCGGATTTCTGAAACACATCTGGTAACAAAATAAAGCAATGGAATACACATCCATCATTCGGAATCATTGCGATCGGGTTGACGAGTTGATTAATCAGGCGAGTGCAAAAATGGGGTGTCTACACATACCCACTCGTCCGTACGGATATTAGCTAAGTCACCATGTTCCTGGATTTCATCCCGCAGGCCAGGATCTTTTCCGAAAAATGTGATTTCCGTGGGGGTACACCTTTTTTTGGACGAGACACGTGCCCGTTCAAATGGTCGTATCGCATCGCCCGTCTTTCGGTTTTTAACGTAATCCACGCCCAATCGTCCATATCGAAAATGTCTAGGTTTCCCGTGCAGAAAGATTCCCAGTCCGGAATCATCTTCCTTATCGAAAAAGGCAAACAACGGGAAGCTCCGCCCGGGCGACCGTTCCCGTTGAAAACTCAAAATTTTTGACGTTTTTTTAAACGCTCGTATCTCACTATCCGCTCAAGTGAAAAAATTCATAGAATATACCCACTCATCCGTATGGATGTTAGCTACGTCACAATATTCCCAGATTTTGTCCCGCAGGCCGGGATCCTTTCCGAAAACCGTGATTTCCGTGGGGGTACACCTTTTTTGGGGCGGGACACGTGCGTGTTCAAATGGACGTATCTCGTCTCCCGTATTTTGGTTTTTAACGTAATCTATGCCCAATCGTCCGTATCAAAAATGACTACGTTTCTCGAGTAGAAAGATTCTCGGTTCGGACTCGTCTTCCTTGCCGAAAATGGCAAACAACCGGAAGTTCTACCCGAGAAACTGTTCCGTCGAAAACTCAAAATTTCTGATGTTTTTTTAAACGCCCGTATCTCACTTTCCGCTCAACTCAAAAAATTCGTAGCATATACCCACTCTTCCGTTCGGATGTTAGCTAAGACACCATGTTCTTGGATTTCATCCCGCATGCCGGGATCCTTTCCGAAAAACGTGATTTTCGTGGGGTACACCATTTTTGGGGCGGGATACGTACTCGTTCAAATGGTCGTATCTCATCGCTTGTCTTTCGGTTTTTAACGTAATCCATGCCCAATCGTCCGTATAAAAAATATATACGTTTCCCGAGAAGAAATATTCCCAGTCCAGACTCGTCTTCCTTATTGAAAATGGCAAACAACGGGAAGCTCCGCCCGAGCGACCGTTCTCGTTGAAAACTCAAAATTTCTGACATTTTTTTAATCGCCCGTATCTCACCCTCCGCTCAACTCAAAAAATTCGTAGCATATACCAACTCATCCGTACGGATGTTAGCTACGTCACCATGTTCCCAGATTTTGTCTCGCAGGCCGGGATCCTTTCCGAAAAACATGATTTTCGTGGGGGTACACCTTTTTTGGGACGGCACACGTGCACGTTCAAATGGTCGTATCTCATCGCCCGTCTTTCGGTTTTTAACGTAATCCATGCCCAATCGTCCGTATCGAAAATGCCTACGTTTTTCAAGCAGAAAGATTCCTAGTCTAGACTCTTCTTCCTTACTGAAAATGCAAACAACAGGAAGCTCCGCCCGAGCTACCGTTCCCGTCGAAAAGTTGAAATTCCTGACATTTTTTTAAACGCCCGTATCTCACCCTCCACTCAACTCGAAAAATTTGTAGCACATACCCACTCGTCCGTACGGATGTTAGCTAAGTCACCATGTTCCTGGATTTCCTCCCGCAGGACGGAAACCTTTCCGAAAAAAGTGATTTCCGTGGGGGTACACCTTTTTTACTGCGGGACACGTGCACGTTCAAATTATCGTATCTCATCGTCCGTCTTTCAATTTTTAACGTAATCAATGCCCAATCGACCGTATCGAAAATTCCTACGTTTCCGAAGTAGAAAGATTCTCAGTCTAGACTCGTCTTCCTTGCCAAAAATGGCAAACAACGGGAAGTTCTGCCCCGAAGACCGTTCCGTCAAAAACTCAAAATTTCTGATGTTTTTTTAAACGCCCGTATCTCACTCTCCGCTCAACTCGAAAAATTCATAGCATATACCCACTCGTCCGTACGGATGTTAGCTAAGTCACCATGTTCCCGGATTTTGTCTCGCAAGCCGGGATCCTTTCCGAAAAATATGATTTCCGTTGGGATACACCTTTTTCGTGGCAGGACACATGCGCGTTCAAATGATCGTATCTCATCGCCCGTCTTTCAGTTTTTAATGTAATCCAAGCCCAATCGTCTGTATCGAAAATGATTATGTTTCCCAAGAGAAAGATTCTCAGTCCGGACTCGTCTTCTTTTTCGAAAATGGCAAACAACGGGAAGCTTTGCCTGGGCGACTGTTCCCTTCGAAAACTCAAAATTTTTGACGTTTTTTTAAACGCTCGTATCTCATTCTCTACTGAAGTCAAAAAATTCGTAGAATATACCCACTCGTCCGTATGGATGTTAGCTACGTCACCATGTTCCCAGATTTTATCCCGCAGGCCGGGATCCTTTTCGAAAAATGTGATTTCTGTGGGGGTACACCTGTTTTGGGACGGGACACGTGCGTGTTCAAATGGACGTATCTCATCTCCCGTCTTTTGGTTTTTAACGTAATCCATGCCCAATCGTCCGTATCGAAAATGACTACGTTTCCCGAGTAGAAAGATTCCCAGTCCGGACTCGTCTTCCTTGTCGAAAATTACAAATAACGGGAATCTTCGTCCGGACGACTGTTCCTGTCGAAAACTCAAAATTTCTGACGTTTTTTTAAACCCCCGTATCTCCCTCTCCGCTCAACTAGAAAAATTCGTAGCACATACCCACTCGTCCGTACAGATGTTAGCTACGTCACAATGTTCCCAGATTTCGTTCCACAGGCCGAGATCCTTTCTGAAAAATGTGATTACCGTGGGGGTACACCTTTTTCGGGACGGGACACATACGCGTTCAAATGGTCGTATCTCATCGCCCATCTTTCGGTTTTTAACGTAATCCATGCTCAATCGTCCGTATCAAAAATGCCTACCTTTCCCAAGTAAAAAGATTCCCGGTCTGGACTCATCTTCCTTATCGAAAATGGCAAACAAAGGGAAGCTCCGCCCAGACGATCGTTCCCGTCGAAAACTCAAAATTTCTGACGTTTTTTTAAACGCCCGTATCTCTCTCTCCGCTCAAGTTAAAAAATTCGTAGCACATACCTACTTGTCTGTACGGATGTTAGCTACGTCATCAGGTTCCCGGATTTCATGTCGCAGGCCGGGATCCTTTCCGAAAAACGTGATTTCCGTGGGAGTACACCTTTTTCGGTGTGAGACACGTGCGCTTTCAAATGGTCGTATAAAAAATGCCTACGTTTTTCAACTAGAAAGATTCCCAGTCTGGACTCGTCTTCTTTACCGAAAATGGCAAACTACGGGAAAATCTTCCCGAGCGATCGTTCCCGTAGAAAACTCGAAATTTTTGACATTTTTTTAAATGCCCGTATCTCACCCTCCGCTCAACTCGAAAAATTTGTAGCACATACCCACTCGTCCGTACGGATGTTAGCTACGTCACCATGTTCCCGGATTTCATCCCACAGGCCGGGATTATTTCCAAAAAATGTGATTTCCGTGGGGTACACATTTTTCGGGGCGGAACACGTGCGCGTTCAAATGGTCGTATATCATCTCCCGTCTTTCGATTTTTAACGTAATCAACGCCCAATCGTTCGTATCGAAAATGTATACTTTTCTTAAGAGAAAGATTTATGGTCTGGACTCGTCTTCCTTGCCAAAAATGGCAAACAACGGGAAGCTCCGCCAGGGCGACCGTTCCTATCGAAAACTAAGAATTTCTGACTTTTTTTAAACGCCCGTATCTCACTCTTCACTCAACTCAAAAAATTTGTAGCACATACCCACTCGTCCGTACAGATGTTAGCTACGTCACCATATTCCCGGATTTCGTCCCGCAGGCCGGGATCCTTTTCGAAAAATGTGATTTTCGTGGGGGTACACCTTTTTCGGGGTGGGACACGTGCGCGTTCAAATGCTCGTATCTCATCACCCGTCTTTCAGTTTTTAACGTAATCAATGCCCAATCGTTCGTATCGAAAATGCCTACATTTCTCGAGAGAAAGATTTCCGATCTGGACTCGTCTTCCTTGTCGAAAATGGCAAACAACGGGAAGTTACGCCCGTCTGACCGTTCCCGTCGAAAACTCGAAATTTCTGACATTTTTTTAAAACCCCGTATCTCACTCTCCGTTCAACTCGAAAAATTCGTAGCACATACCCACTCGTCCGTACGGACGTTAGCTACGTCACCATGTTCCCGGATTTCATCCCGCAGACCGGGATCCTTTCCGAAAAATGTGATTTCTATGGGGGTATACCTTTTTCGGGACGGGACACGTGTGCATTTAAATGGTCGTATCTCATCGCCCGTCTTTTGGTTTTTAACGTAATCCATGCCCAATCGTCCATATTGAAAATGCCTACATTTCCCAAGGAGAAAGATTCACGATCCGGACTCGTCTTCCTTGCCGAAAATGGCAAACAACAGGAAGCTCTGCCCGGGCGACCATTCCCGTCGAAAACTCGAAATTTCTAACGTTTTTTTAAACGCCTGTATCTTACTCTACGCTTAACTCGAAAAGTTCGTAGCACATACCCACTCATCTGTACGGATGTTGGCTACATCACCATACTCCCGGATTTCATTCCGCAGGCCGGGATCCTTTTTGAAAAATGTGATTTCCGTGGAGGTACACCTTTTTTGGGGCAGGACACATGCACATTCAAATGGTCGTATCTCATCACCCGTCTCTCAGTTTTTAACGTAATCCATGCCCAATCGTCCGTATAAAAAATGTCTACGTTTCCTGAGCAGAAAGATTCCTGGTTCGGACTCATCTTCCTTGCCGAAAATGGCGAGTAATGGGGAGCTCCGTCCAAGCGATCGTTCTCGTCGAAAACTCAAAATTTTTGACATTTTTTTAAACGCCCGTATCTCACTGTCCGCTCAACTGGTGGATTCACAACACATACCCACTCGTCCGCACAGATATTGGCTACGTCACCATGTTCCCAGATTTCATCCCACAGGCCAGAATCATTTTCGAAAAATGTAATTTTCATGGAGGTACACCTTTTTCGGGGTAGGACACGTGCGCGTTCAAATGATCGTATCTCATCGCCCGTCTCTCGATTTTTAACGTAATCCACGCCCAATCGTCCGTATCGAAAATGCCTACATTCCTTGACTCAGTCCGAACTCATCTTCCTTACTGAAAATGACAAGCAATGGAGAGCTTCGCCCGAGCGACCGTTCTCATCGAAAACTCAAAATTTCTGACATTTTTTTAAACGCCCGTATCTTACTGTCCGCTAAACTGGTGGATTCGCAGCACATACCCACTCGTCTATATGGATGTTGGCTACGTCACCATACTCTTGGATTTCGTCACACAGGCTGGGATCCTTTCCGAAAAAAGTGATTTCTATGGAGGTACACCTTTTTTCGGGGTAAGACACGTGCGCGTTCAAATGGTCGTATCTCATCGTCCGTCTCTCAGTTTTTA
Organism: Akebia trifoliata; assembly: GCF_017979445.1. NCBI lineage: Eukaryota > Viridiplantae > Streptophyta > Magnoliopsida > Ranunculales > Lardizabalaceae > Akebia > Akebia trifoliata. The sequence continues at coordinate 105,319 of NW_028237024.1, forward strand.
TCATAATCCATGCCCAATCGTCCGTATCAAAATTGCCTATGTTCCCCGAGTAGAAAGATTCCAAGTCCGGACTCATCTTCCTTGCCGAAAATGGCGAGCAACGGGGAGCTCCGCCCGAGCGACCATTCTCGTCGAAAACTCAAAATTTTTGACATTTTTTTAAACGCCTGTATCTCACTGTCCGCTCAACTGGTGGATTCGCAGCACATACCCATTTGTCCGTACGGATGTTGGCTACATCACCATGTTCCCAGATTTCATCCCACAAGCCAGAATCATTTCCAAAAAATGTGATTTTCATGGAGGTACACCTTTTTTTGGTAGGACACGTGTGCGTTCAAATGATCGTATCTCATCACCCGTCTCTCGGTTTTTAACGTAATCCACGCCCAATCGTCCGTATAAAAAATGCCTACATTCCCTGACCCGGTCCGGACTCATCTTTCTTATTGAAAATGGCAAGCAACGGAGAGCTCCGCCCAAGCGACCGTGCTCATCTAAAACTCAAAATTTCTGATGTTTTTTTAAACACCCGTATCTTACTTTCTGCTCAACTGGTGGATTCGCAGCACATACCCACTCGTCCGTACAGATGTTGGCTACGTCACCATGTTCCCGGATTTCATCTCGCAGGCCAGAATCTTTTCCGAAAAATGTGATCTTTATGGAGGTACACCTTTTTCGGGGCAGGACACGTGCGCATTCAAATGGTTATATCTCATCGCCCGTCTCTCGGTTTTTAACGTAATCCACGCCCAATCGTTCGTATCGAAAATGTCTACATTCCTTGAGAGAAAGATTCCCAATCTGGACTCATCTTCCTTGCTGAAAATGGCGAGCAACGGAGAGCTCCGCCCGAGCGACCATTCTCGTCGAAAACTCAAAATTTCTGACGTTTTTTTAAACGCCCGTATCTCACTGTCCGCTCAACTGGTAGATTCGCAGCACATACCCACTCGTCCGTACGGATGTTGGCTACGACACCATGCTCTTGAATTTCGTTCCGCAGGCCGGGATCCTTTCCAAAAAATGTGATTTTCGTGGAGGTACACCTTTTTTAAATCTATGCCTAATCGTTTGTATCGAAAATGCCTACATTTCTCGAGAAGAAAAATTTTCAGTCCAGACTCGTCTTCCTTCTATGAAATGAAAAACAACAGGAAACTCTGTCTGGGCACCCGTTCTTAATGAAAACTCAAATTCTTTTACGTTTTTTTAAATGTCCGTATCTCACTGTTCGCTTAATTGGTGGATTCGCAGCACATACCCACTTGTCCGTATGAATTTTGGCTATGTCACCATATTCCCGGATTTCATCCCGTAGGCCGAGATCCTTTCCGAGAAATGCGATTTCCGTAGAGGTAAACCTTTTTCGGGGCAGTACACTTGCGCTTTCAAACGGTCATATCTCATCGTCCATCAATCGGTTTTTAACGTTATCTATGTCCAATCGTTTATATAAAAAATGCCTACGTTTCTTGAGGAGAAAGATTTATGGTCTGGACTCGTCTTCCTCACCAAAAATGGTGAGTAACGGGAAGCTCCACCCGAGCGACCATTCTCGTCGAAAACTCAAAATTTTTGACTTTTTTTAAACGCCCGTATCTCACTGTCCGCTGAACTAGTGGATTCGCAGCACATACCCACTCATCTGTACGGATGTTGGCTACTTCACCATGCTCCCAGATTTCATCCCGCAGGCCAGGTTCCTTTCCGAAAACTGTGATTTTCGTGGAGGTATACCTTTTTGGGGGCAGGACACGTGCGCGTTCAAACGGTCGTGTCTCCTCGTCTATCTCTCAGTTTTTAACATAATCTATGCCTAATCGTTTGTATCGAAAATGCCTACGTTTCCCAAGAAGAAAGATTTTTTGTCCGGACTTGTCTTCCTTCCTGCAAATGACAAACAACGGGAAACTCTGTCTAAGCACCCGTTCTTATTGAAAACTTAAATTCTTTTACATTTTTTTAAATGTTCGTATCTCACTGTCCGCTCAATTGGTGGATTCGTACCACATACCCACTCGTCCATACGGATATTGGCTATGTCACCATGTTCTCGGATTTCATCCCGCACGTCGGGATCCTTTCCAAAAAACGTGATTTCCGTGTAGGTATACCCTTTTCGGGATAGCACACGTGCGCGTTCAAACGATCGTATCTCATCGTCCATCTATCAGTTTTTAATGTTATCTATGTCCAATCGTCTGTATCGAAAATGCCTATATTTCTCAAGAGAAAGATTTACGGTCTGGACTCGTCTTCCTCACCCGAAAATGGTGAGCAATGGGAAGCTCCGCCCGAGCGACCATTCTCGTCGAAAACTCAAAATTTTTGACTTTTTTAAACGCCCGTATCTTACTGTCCGCTGAACTGGTGGATTCGTAGCACATACCCACTCGTCTGTACGGATGTTGGCTACGTCACCATGGTCCCGGATTTTGTCCCGCAGGCCGGGATCCTTTCTGAAAATCGTGATTTTCGTAGAGGTATACCTTTTTCAAGGCAAGACACGTGCGCATTCAAACGGTCGTGTCTCCTCGTCCGTCTCTCAGTTTTTAACGTAATCTATGCCTAATCGTTTGTATCGAAAATGCTTACGTTTTCCGAAAAGAAAGATTTTCGATCTGGACTCGTCTTCCTTCCTGTAAATGACAAACAAGGGAAACTCTGTCTGAGCACCCGTTCTTATTGAAAACTCAAATTCTTTTACATTTTTTTAAATGTTCGTTCATCTCGTGGATTCATAGCTTATACTTACTCGTTCGTACGGATGTTTACTACGTCTCTATGTTCTTGGATTTTCTCTGGGGGACTGGGATCCTTTATGAAAAACTTGATTTTCGTGAAGGTATCCCTTTTTCAATGTAGGATATTGATGCGTTCAAATGGTCGTATCTCGTCACTCGTTTGTTGGTTTTTATCATAACCTATGCCCAATCGTCCGTATCGAAAATACCTACATTTCTTGAGAAAAAAGATTTTCTATTCAGACTCATCTTCTTTCCCAAAAATAGTAAACAACATGGAACTCTACCCGAGCACTTGTTCACATTGAAAACTCAAAAAAATTTACGTTTTTTTAAATGCTCATACATCATTATTCGTTCATCCCGCAGATTCATAACTTATACCCACTCAAAAAAATTATGTTTTGTTAAAGTCTATATCTCCTTTACCGTTCATCCGAACGATTTATACGGTATATCCACTCATCCATACGGGCGTTAGTTTCATCTCCATGTTCCCATATTTTCTTTTTGATATTAACAGCTTTCTCGAAAAATGTGATTTTGTGAAGGTATCTCAATTTTTAGGCAGGACATCAATGCATTGAAATGGTCATATCTCATCACTTGATTCATTCATACCGTATATCTACTTATCCATATAGTCGTTACCTACATTTTTCTGTTCCTGAATTTTATATCTGATACCTATAATCTTACAGAAAAATTGTGATTTCTATGAAGGTATCCATTTTCCAAGATAGGACGTCATTGCATTCAAATGGTCATATATCATCACTCATCTGTGAGATTTAATTGTAACTTATATTCACCCGTCCGTATCGAAAATACCTATGTTTTCGAGAAGAAAGATGTATGATCTGGATTTCCTTTTCTAAAATAGCAAACATCGGGATACTCCATGTGAGTACCCATTCTTGTCAAAAACTCAAACTTTTTATACTTTTGGAAATGCTCATATCTCCTTGCATATTCATCCAATCGATTCATATCTTATATCCACTCATCCGTACGGAAGTTAGCTAGGTTACCATGTTCTCAGATTTTCAGTCAGATATCCACAACTTACCCAAAAAACATGATTTCCATGAAGGTATACATTTTTTTAGGTAAGACATAGATTCTTTGAAATGGTCATATTTCATCACTTGTCTATGGGATTTAATCATTACTTGCGTTCACTCATTCATATAGAAAATACATATGTTCCCCAAGAAAAAAGATTTTTGATGCGGATTTATCTTCCTTCCTAAAAATAGCTAACAATGGGGTATTCTACACAAGTACCCGTTCTAGACGAAAAATCAAAAAAAAGTTACGTCATTTGAAACGTTTATATCTCCTTGATCGTTCATCTGATCGATTCATACTGTATATCCACTTGTCCGTACAGTCGCTATGTTCTCGGATTTTCTATCTGAAACATACATCTTACAAAAAAATAGTGATTTTTGTGAAGGTATCCATTTTTCGAGGTAGATATCGTTGCATTTAAATGATCATATCTCATCACTCATCTATGGGATTTACTCATAACTTACATCCACTTGTCCGTATTAAAAATATATATGTTTCCCGAGAAGAAAAATTTTCGATCTGGATTTATCTTCTTTTTTGAAAATAACAAACAATGGGGCACTTCGCACAAGTACCCGTTCTCGTTGAAATTTTTTTATGCTTTTTGAAATGCTCATATCTCCTTGATTGTTCATCTGATCAATTCATACCGTATATCCATTCTACATTCTACCGATAAATTATGATTTTTATGAAGGTATTTATTTTCAAGGTAGGATATCGTTGCATTCAAATGGTCATATCTCATCATTCATCTTTGGGATTTAATCGAAACTTATGTCTACTTGCTTGTAAGTTAAGGACTACGTGAACATGTGGCACCTAAAAACTTGATCAATGCCACATGGATGTAGACTTTAAAATTTTATGAATCAGATCCGGCTCCAAACAAAACTATTTTCTATAAAAACACGCAGTGTGCCAGGTAGACACTATACGGGACACCGCTCAAGATTGGGACTCATAATAATAACTGGTGACAAGTGGGGGTACTTTATAGTCTCTCTCATTAAATAAGGCTCTCCAGTCTACACTGCATTTCTTGTCCAACCTTGATCTCTACACAGAAGAAATTTTTACCAGAACATAATCAACTTTTGACTAAATTATGATTCTGGGTCACTATTCATTTTAATTACCAAATCGTGAACATCAAAATTTTGCAGGTTTTCAAGTGACGATCTCACAATTTAAAGTGACAATCTCACAATTAAAAGTGACAATCTCGCAGGTTTTAACGTGACAACCTCGCAGTTCTACTACTTTTAGCGAAATCATCACACTATGTAAACCAGGGAGGTTGCCATTTCAGAGAAAAAAGTACCAGTGAAATTGTCACTTTAAACCTGAGAGATCATCACTTGAAAAACCTATGATTTCGCACGTTCACGTTCTGAGAATTAAAATGAAGAGTTATCGTCAAATTCGGCACACGAAATGGTAATTTACCTCACAGAAAATCATCTCCTCTTCATGCAATCTAATTTGTCTCGTTGATGAGCGATCAACCGCCCCCACACCCACACCAAAAGAAAAAAAATGGCAGAAGATTCTTTACGAAAAGGGTGGACTTTTGAGCATGTCAAATCATGAACTTGATGTGAAGAGGGTAAAATAGCAAAAACAGCAGCTTTTTCTTGTTCTCACTTCTCACTTCTCACTTCTCACACCACACTTTCTTTCTCACACTGTCTTGTTCATTTCTTTGTTTTCTTCTTGTTTGGTGCTCCAATTTGTTCTCATTGATTAACTCTCTTTTTTTTTTTCTCTTATATATATATATATATATTCTATTTGTTCTGATATTGTGCAGAAAAAGAGTGAAGGGTATAAGAGATTCCTTTGCAGTCTATTGGAGATTTTTAATTTCCACACGTTAGTAAGATCTCCCTCACATCTCTTAGCAGGTTGGAGATTATTATTAAAAGCTATAAAGATAGCCTCGATTTAAAGTAGTCCAAAAATCCAGATAAAAAGTTATCAGAGATGAATTACGTTGTTGTTTCTGTTGTGAGTTTATATTTAACTATTGAAGGCACAAATCCCATGTCTTATGCAGGCAGTAAACGCAAGGGATCTTTTAAAAATCTGATTGATCTCCAAATGATTTCCTCATCCGGGATCTGAAGTGAAGTATTCCACTGGCTCGCTAATGGGGTTCACTCTTTTGGCCTGAAAAATTCTATTTGTTTGCATTGATGTGAGGGAAAGAGTGAAAAGAAGGATAAGGGGAGGGGCTTGAGGCCTTGAGGTGGGTTGTTCTCTTCTCGCTCTTCTTGTTGCGCGCTAAAATCTAAATACTGTTTGAGGTGGGGTGTTCTCCTGCTTATCCAAAAAAAGTTACTGTTTGGGTATACAATACATATAAATAGGAAATTGCTGCACTGATTCCTTCATCTCGAGGAAAAGTCTATGGTACCTAATACACTGCCACGTCAACGCAGTGTGAGTGCAGTGCCAAGGAAGTCAGTTTAGAACGACTCGTATAAATATATTATAAGCAACTTGTACATGTGTGACTGTGTGAGAGAGATGCAGTTATTATATATGATTACGAAGAGGAAAGAGGTATGTAGGGTTTGCTTGTTGTAAGGGTCTATTCTGAACTGACACCAAAAGAATCCCCAGCAAGGAAGTCATCTGAAAGGAAAATCATCAATAAATAAATATATATCTCACAAAGCGACAAACGAAGGATGGGTTATGTTAAGACCTCAAGGGATAGAGTCGTCTAGTCTCTATTCAACATTTAAGGCTTCGCGTGTCAATTGGCTAAGTGTTGCGTGGTTAAGGGTAGAAAGAAAAATATATGCCCCAAACTTAATTTATTTGAGCCTTTCATTATCATATGGATCCATGGCATATATTTCTTTCTTTAATCTCATTCACAAACATCCCTTTCCCACTCATTCAAGTTTAAACTATTAATAGGATTTATTTATGTAAAGGTAAAATCTCATATACCATCAATTTTTTAAGATTTACCCCTAACAATTAATTTTTATTATTATTAATGCAATCAAACAATCAAAATCACACAAAAAATCATAAAAGAAAAGAAATTTTTTTTTTTTTTTTTAAAGATAAGAAATAAGATTTATTCACAAAATTCGTTCCAAATCCGGACTACGTTCCCGAATTTCATAAAATCATTCCACTATTCTTGAAGCAAATACAAAATTTACAAAACCTAACTTCCTTTACTTTTTCCTCCTATCCAGTCAGAGCCTTCGCTTCTACCTAATAACTTTATTTATATAGATAAAAAGTCAAACCCTAAAAGGAAAATAAAACAATTCAGGATTCTCTACAAATCTACCATTATCTAAAAATAGATACTTTTTAGTTAATTAGGAAACTTTCTATTTTTGGATAAGATTAAAATTTTAATCAAATAAATCTAATTCAAAATATATCAATCAATGCCTCGAGATATATATTAAATCTTCTATGTGATCAATGTTCGTCTTATTTACGTCATGTGTCTAATATCGATTTTACCCTTTACAGTTAGCCTTTCTCATAAGTGGAGATTGGTGAAGATGAGATCTACCTACAAGAATACTACACTACTCTCGTGTCTTCGTTTTATCTTACGAAAATAGTTTTCCCTTGTCATCATTTGACGAGGTGATGATCCCTCAATACCTTGTGTTCGCTTAAAACCTCTTTAGTCACTTAAAGTAAAGCAATCACTCGGGATGTTGATCATTCATGACCATCATCCTCTCATTACAGAGTTGTCAATCAGGACATTAGTCATCTAAAACTCTTAAGCCACTCAAAGTTTCTCTCTCACTTAGAATATCTTGACCACTCATGACCCCTATCCACTTGGGACTACTCTGCCACTTAAGACAGCTTTGCCACTCGAGTTAGGAACTTAATCGCTTGGGATCCTCTTAGAATGTGGATCAAACTTCCTCAAAGAGTTCTAGTTTTTTAAGTGTTTTCCCTGCAACCTGCAATTCTTAAATAACACCAACAAAAAATAATAGCAAATGCACAGAATATAACATAGTCATAGCCCCCAATTTAATCTCCTTACTAGACCAAATTCTTGAATTGTAAACTCAACTCAACGAAGTCTTGTCACTCAATCCAATTCTTGAATTAAATAAAAATATACCTTATTTTATGCCTTTATATTGTGCATGAACCAATAATCCCGAGCAAAGTTGGGTTCCAAGTAGAACATAGCTGGCACGTACTTTTTCCATTCATTTAAAAAATGCATAGACCCAGTCCCTTGAAACAATGTGGTAATGATCACTTTGATTGCATAGCCGCTTGTTGTTTGGAAGAGTAAAATATAATGTCGAGTGCATGAGAGAATTCCAATTCAATGCAAGAAATCACTGATCTTGAGAGTTTTTGAATTGTTAATCCTTAAATAAATTTGATGAGTCATGTATCGCTTTTGGCCTATACTGTCATATCAGAAGAATCGGTTCTATTGTGGGTTGACAATTTTAATACCTTCAATAAATCTGAAGCAAGTTATTGGTTTGTTGGTTGGGGTGCAAAACCTCCATCCATGGCAATATCATGGCATCCCTGGCAATATCATGACTTATTTTTACCTTCCTGTGTTAGACAATATGTAGGGCTCCATCCTAGAAGAATGACGTTTTCACTTTCAATGGGAAGATTCCTTCATTGAAATTTTGGATTCTTCCTAATTGATTCGAGCTTGAGGTCTTGATTCATTGATCTAATTTTGTTGATCTCCCTCTTGCAATCACATAATATGATCGATAATCGACGATTCACCCCTCCCCCCCCCCCAACAAAGCCAATTGAAAACCCAAAACTTGTGATGGGTTAATTTTGGGGCAATCCCCAATTCCTAGTTGAGATCACGATCGTTAAACGCGGTTTGACATGGTTTTATGATTTTTCCCACGGATGACACTAATTTGTAGAGGTAAAATCTCGGATGCCGTCAATTTCTCAAGATTTTCCCCTAACAATCGATTTTTACTATTATTGATGCACACGAACCATCAAAATCACACAAAAAATCACAAAAGAAAAGAGAAAAAATGAAAAAAAGACAAGAAGCAAAATTTATTCACGGGTTCGTTCCAAATTTGGACAACGTCCCCAGACTCCGTAGAGCCATTCTACTATTCTTGAAGCAAATACAAGATTTACAAAATCTAACCTCCTCTACTCTTTTCCTCCTACCCAACCAAAGTCCTCTTCTACCTAATAACTCTTCTTATATAGATAAAAAGTCAAACCCTAAAAGAATCTACCATTATCTAGAAATAGATACTCTTTAGCCAATTATAAGACTTTTTATTTTTGGATAAAATTACAATCTTAATCAAATACATCTAATTCAAAATATATCAATCAATGCCTCGAGATATGTATTAAATCTTCTATGTGACTAATGTCCTTCTTATTTACACCACATGACTAATACCGATTTTACCCTCTACCATTTAATATAGGACATTTTGTCTAAATTTAAACAACTTGTTTTGATGATCATTCTCATCCATAAATAAATTACTAATGCTATTAATTTTCACTTCAGTTTTCTATTCTATTTTCCACAAGCACGAACAAACGCATGCCATTGCTAGCGCATACATACCTTCCCATTTCCCCATTCCCATATATTAATTAAGGACCAAGTCCACCCTAAAATCTTTCAGGGAATTTTCACTTTACATTAGCTTTACCCTTTCCATCAATTCTATTTTACACAATACAAAGCTGATGAAAATCCAGAATGTCAAAACAAAATCCAGAATACCAAACCATGGGCAACAAAAGTACTAAAGAAAACAAGAGAAGAGACAAAAAAAAAAGGAGTTATATGAGTCTTCAATCTGTCACAAACACACAGACAGGAGAGAGAGAGGAAATTATGGAGGAAGGAGAGGTGATGGTGAATAGAGTTAGCATACATACATAGATATACATAATAAGTTGGCATTCACCCTACTACTACTACTACACTACCACCACCACTGCTGTTTTGGCAGAAGATGTCCTGTCGAGTAAACTGCATTCTCAGATGTTCTATTAAAGTAAAGGAATGCAAATCTCCCATTCTCTCCTCCCCATGTTTCTGGTTTTCATTTTCAGTGCTCACACCTCTCCTTCTACTTGTCATTCTCTCTTGGGTTGCTCAACAACATCAACACTCACCCGGATCAACTACTTGTACAACAACACATTACTACTGAAATGCTCAGCAGCTCACGCAGTGGTTCTCGTGAAGAAGAAGATGACCACCCATCATCATCATCAGCAGATCGCCACCATCCAGCCCTACCATGCACTAGCTTCACCTCCTCTGCAGCCCATATGCGTCAATTGCTCATTAGCTGCGCTGAACTCGTTTCACAGTCCGACTTCACTGCTGCCCAACGACTTGTCTCCCTCCTCTCCACCACCTCTTCACCTTATGGTGATTCTACTGATAGGTTGGTGCACCAATTCTCCAGAGCTCTCTCCTTCAGAATAAACTCTGCCTCTACTACAACTGCTCATCTCAGTTACCACCAAAATAATAATAATAACCTCGTGTCCTCTTATCTCTCTCTCAACCAAGTCACCCCATTCATAAGGTTCAGTCACCTAACAGCCAATCAAGCCATCTTAGAAGCCATTGAAGGTCAAAATCCTCGTATCCACATCCTAGATTTTGACACCATGCATGGGGTACAATGGCCCCCTCTGATGCAGGCTATCGCTGAGCGCTCCAACCCATCAAACCCACCCTTTATCCGAATCACGGGTACAGGCCACAACTTGGATACCCTTAGAAGAACTGGGGATCGTCTTGAGAAATTTGCCCAATCTCTGGGCCTTAGATTCCAATTTCATCCTCTCCTCCTCCTTACCGACAATGAAGATGATGTTCCTCTCCACCTCCCTTCATCCGTTTCTCTCCTACCTGATGAGACTCTTGCAGTCAATTGTGTGCTTTATCTTCACAGGTTTCTCACAGACGATTCTCTCAGGCTCTTCCTTCGAACCATCAAGGCCATGAACCCAAAGGTGTTAGCCATCGCAGAGAGAGAAGCCAACCACCATAATCCAATTTTCTTGCAGAGGTTCTTGGAGGCCTTGGATCACTACACAGCTTTGTTTGCTTCTCTTGAGGCGACGCTTCCCCCTAACAGTCAGGAGAGGCTATCAGTGGAGCAGGTCTGGTTTGGGAGGGAGATCCTCGACATTGTATGTGGAGGGGACCACATGAGGAGAGAACGACATGAGAGGTTGGAGAGTTGGGTGGAAAAGTTGATGAGCTCAGGTTTTTCCAATGTTCCACTCAGCCCTTTTGCATTGTCTCAGGCCAAGCTCCTACTAAGGCTCCACTATCCCTCTGAAGGATACCACCTTAAGGTTCTCAACGACTCCTTCTTTCTAGGTTGGCAAAATCAAGCCCTCTTCTCAGTCTCTTCGTGGCATTGATTATTAATTAATCTCAATCTCAAGTGTAATAACTCTCAACTAGCTAGATCTCAAGATTAAAAACCCACACCAATCCTTATCCTACTATCTATGTTTTTCATTCTCTCTTTCTTAGTCTAGTTGTAGGTAGCATTACTTCGTAGCTACTGCAAATTAGCATGCATGGCTATCGGAATTTGGGTGGGGCTATTATATATGATTTGAGTGATCAATCAGCCATTACCTTGCATGTGACATCAATTGGGGAGTAAGGGCTATTTGTTTCTACTTGCTTATCACTCATCACCGATCACTTCAATCCCTCATCCTGACCCAGATCTTTCTTTCTTGAGGCACCCCAAATTTAACCAACTGAACGTTTATTAGTTAGGGTTGCACCATTTTTTCTTATATATTATTTGTCTTCTCTTTAGATAATTAAGTTCTTGTTGTAATTCTAACTAGACAAATCCTTTGGCCTTTCTAAAGGTAGCAGATATGCTTTGGAATATTTAATTTCTACATACTTCATCAATCCATTGATTGATGTTAAATTATTACTCTCTTTCTATAGGCTTGTCTGCCTTATGCTTTGCTTTAATCTTTTTTCCTTATCTTGTTTATGTTAATGGGTGCTTCACTTGCATTCTCTTTCTTTTCCATTCATTTGTCTTCTTGTTCTTATTGCTATTTTTTTACCTGCATTTCCTTGTTTTTTCTTTTTCCATTTGTTTTGTTAGTGTGCATTTGATTAAATAAATCATCTACAGTATATAATTAATCCTAAATTGTCTTTTTTTTCTTCGTTTGGGTGGTTGTTACTGTATTTTTTATTATATTAATCGTCAAATGACCTTAACCCTGCTTGCACTTGGACTTGGTCGTCTTCCATAAATATAATGCGAAGGCATTGCAAGCCACAAAGCCATTAGTCTCTGGAAATAGCGAGAACCTTCTTCCTTTGCGAAGTAAACGATCCCTTCTCTCATCTCTCCAAGAAGAGATTGCACAAAAAGGGTTCTTGTTTTCTGCACCAAATTAAATACCCATTGATATCTATTGCTGTCTTTGAAGCTGCACTACCTATTCCCTATTTTCTGCCTTTTGTCTCCCCAACAAAACCATGAAATAGGGCGTCTGTTGCCCACCTTGACTGCCTAAGAAATCATTCCTTTCCTTTTGGAAGCTCTCCAGTGTGGGATCTCTCATGCGTTTCTCAAGGATTCATGATTCCTTGCTTCTATTGTGTTTTATTTATTACTTGAAAACACATGTTTCCTTATCTTGTGTTTTGTTCATGGTTTCTCAAGGACCCACCTGTGTGCATTTGTGTGTGGGTAGGTGGGTGCGCGTGCATGTATGTGTAGAAAAACCTTATTAAGATTTGATCATGAGAGGAAGATAATGCTAAAGTAAGAGATTAAGAAGAACAAAACTATAGACAGACATGAGGAAAACAGAAGGGTGCATGTCAACTTCACAAATATCCCATCATGATGAAGTATCAAAAGAAGGATGATGGTATTGGTATGGCATGTCTTGATGGAATACCTACCAGCTGACATGGATAAGATGGTTAATAGGTGGTGACACACGAAACCTACTTAGTTGGGGAAAATGTTCTACCAACCCTTGCACCTACGCCAATGAGTGGAGTTTTCAACAAACTTCTTATATCACACTCTAATAAAAGAAATCTCTAAAATTAGGAAATTAATTAATTAATTGTATGGAGAATGCGCGTGGATTGATTCTAGACATTTTTAACTTGTAAGGGGCCGTCATCGGCCGACTGCACTTCCACAGCTGGCGGAAGCACAGCTTGCTTGTGATCTTTGCTTTGATGATGATGATGCATGTATGAAATAATTGCTATCATATAAGAAGCCAATCCATCCAACTTTTGATTGACGGACACGCAAGTTCAGTTATAGCCATTGATGCTCACATGCAATTATTACAAACATGTATGATGTGATCTAATATATACCTGTATCTATCAAAACGATTCTCTATTTGCTCCCTTAATCATTGAATGCAGGTAAAGTTGATGTTCTTAGGATCATTCGGGAAAGTGGGTATCCTCTCCGATGCCTTTTCTTCATCAATATATTCCCACTGACCACTCCCATCGGTTCAAATATATTTATATTTTCTGCTCTACCTTTATTAAAGACAGAGACAAAGGAGTGGCAGCTTGGGTCTTTGAACTGGGTCCTCCATTACCGTTTAATCCTCACAAAAAATCAGCTCAATCCAAAACCTCTATCCCATATTCTGAACAACCATTGTTTTTACATATGTCCCTTGATCTATATATATATATATATATATATATATATATATATATATATATATATATGAGTAATCTTTTTATTTCTTTATTTATCTATTTGTTTTTTTACTAAGCCAACAAAAGGATTTGAATTAAAGAAGGAAAAAAATACTAAGTCTTAACCTACGGTGATTCAAATCTAGTCTTAACCTAGCTAGAGGTTCAAGCAAGAAGGTTTGGTTGCAAGACGATGACGATATTAGACACCTCATCTTACCTATCAAGTTGATAGTACCCAAGGTATTGAACAAAAGTGAAGACTAAGACTATTTTTGAAGATTTTTTAATTAGTAAGATGATAAGGATACATGGATTTATATGCGTGACATCTAAATGTGTACATGCGTGTGGTGTAAATTGAATGTTCCATTTGTTGGATTTTTTGTTAGTTTATAGTTGGAAGGTGATGATCTAGGAAAATCATACCTAATGATTCTACCATTTTTGTGATGATGATGCATGGGAATGTGCTCAAGAATGAGTTTTTTTTTAGGTTAGGTGTTCAGGAATACCCCACAAAAGAATGTATTTTTTATACATTTTCCATTTTTAAATGCCTAGTTTATATGGCTGCATGGAGTGTGTGTGTGAAAATGTGAATGCATATAAAATGTACTCAAGAGAGTACTTATTATGGACTTAAAGGTGAAGATAACCAAATATTGAGAGATTATTCTCTAACCAACCATGCCATTTAAAAAGGCCTGTACTACATGATGTTGAGATGATTACACCATACAGATCTTGGATGCTTACTCTATATGGATGATATTTATATTATATAAGCAATGAAATATGAAAAGAAATGCTCTCAAAGAGCTTATGAAGAACTCAAAGGGAAGGGGATCACATCCAAGAGGGTATACTCCTTATTTCATCTTATCCTTATTTGAGTTGCACTACATGATGATATTAAACTTGAAATGGCACGGTTACAAATTTGAAAATAAAATAATGTGAGAGATACTGGAGGAATGCGAATAAGGAAATACAATTACATTATGTCTTCTTATGTCATTTCTTCTTAAAGCTTCAAAGCACTTGAAAGGGTATTTATACAAAATTTTGAGGTCTTGGAAGCACTCAAGAAAAGAATTAGACAGATTTTTAGAAAGGTAAATGGCCTCATTCTTTTTGTCTTAGGGAGGTCCTTTATTTATAGGCCTTTTGAAATTGGTGATATAAAGGTCTAAACACCACAAGTTCAACTTAATTACAATAAAACCTCAAAGAATGACATTTTTAGTCATTTGAATGCTTTTGAGTTTTGCTAATCATTATAACCAAATAATAGGAGTATAAATGCTCTAAGGATTCTAAAGAATTATTTAGAGAGGCAAGTAAGACTTCGCCCTAGAAAAAAAAATAAGTCGAGACAAATTGGTCAAAATAGCATGTAATTAACATCCAAGAGATGATCATAAGGGTCGATTAGTTTGAATTGAGTCTCAACAAACTTGGGGATATAAAGATAATTAGTTTTAAGTCCTAGAGAGTTCTCTTTATGGGACAAATATGTTTAGGTCCCTTGAACTTGGTCAAATTGCAAAAAATCCTTGAAGGGTGGCCTTGAATTATGCACAATAGGATAGCCTCAATGGTCAATTACCTTGAATTGAGTCTGAAAAATTAGGGATAAGAAGGTAATTATATTTGAGGAGGGCCAAAGTTAGGAGACTTGTGCAATTACACAAAAATCAAATCTAAAATTTAAAAAAGAAATAATGCAAGGGTAGAGAAGTAAAATTACCTTGTAATCTTGTGGCAAATGAAGGATTGGGGGGAGGGAGGGAGGGGGGGGGGGGGGGATAGGGAGTGGGGGGGGGGGTGGTTAGTTGTAAATACTTCTTAAGAAAAACGGGTGCATTCAAGCACGGAAAATCAAATCTTAATAGCATAACTAGTTGATCTTTGCCTAAGGCAAGGGCCAAACTTAAAACACAAAGGACCTTGGGTAACCAAAGGTCCAAAGCAATTTGCCTAGGCTTTGAGTAAGCAAAGGTCCAAAGAAGGTAATTGTATTTTAGGAGGGCCAAAGTTAAGAGACTTGTGCAATTACACAAAAATCAAATTTAAAAGTTAAAAAAGAAATAATGCAAGGGTAGAGAAGTAAAATTGCCTTGTGCTCGTGTGGCAAATGAAGGATTAGGAGGGTTTAGTTGTAAAATCTTCTTAAGAAAATAGGAGCATTCAAGCACGCAAAATCAAATCTTAATAGCATAACTAGTTGGTCTTTGCCTAAGGTAAGGGCCAAGCTTCAAATACAAAGGACCTTGGGTAACTCATGGCTAAGAGGAATTCAAGCCTAGGCCTTGGGTAACCTATGGCCTAGTTTGATTTTGAGCTTTAACAAATGGGCTTTAAGAGATGGGCCCTCCCTAAGGTAGGCCACACCTGATTTAATTGAAGATTTTGGATTAAAACCCATTTTGCTGGATTATTAAGAGCTCTTGGGCTCGGTTGGTGCAAATTGGATTGTCTTAGTCTACACTACCATGTTCATATCTTAGGATTGCCCCACCACCAACTCTACCTAGATTGGATTTACTTGTTCCATCTATGGCCAGTTTTAGGCAATAGATTTTAAACAATTTACAATGAAAGACATGCTGCAGTTGCAGATTCGACTATCGCAGTTGAAGAATCTCTTTGGTAAAAGACGTTTTCTTGATGTCATAAACTCAGTGCAACCATATTTTATATATGTCGATCACCTCTAGGGTTGTAGTTTTTCGATCCTAAAAGATAATCTTGTTTCTTGCTAACCAAATGCACTGTAATATAACCATGGTGTCATTGAGAGAATAGCGGAGAATTGAGATTTATTATACTTCCCCCATAAACAACCTAGCTTCAGATTTAAAGGAAAATGCATTGTGTGTTGAAGGGTGATAAAGAAGTACTCCCAAATTTCCTTAGCAAGAGTAAATCTGGAGAATTCTTCATTTTACTCACAATGTGGACATCTTGACGTTAATTTCATCTCCTTTTTTCAAACTAGTTCGACTGAAGATGCATTTTGAAAACCTTTCCAAGCAAAGATTTTTTACTTTTGAGGAGAATAATAATTCTAGTTCTTCATCCATTTACCATCCGGAACACGTTTTCCTCTAACATAATTCCACCCAACCTTCGATGAAACAAGCTTGAATTGGCTTCACTCCAAATCAGCTTTTCACCTAAACATTTCAGCAGGTTTGTTTGAAGGATAGCCTCCATAGAAGCTCTATTACTTACCTTATAACAGAGAATATTTCCAACCCATTCTCCATTCTTCCACACCTCTCCTACCTTAAGATCTTTGTTTCCATCTGAGAAGAAATTACAAAGAGGGATATCTCCTTTCCAATTTTCCAAGAACCAGGAAGTCTAACTTCCATAAAAAAAAAAAGAGTTTTGTGGAATTTAAAATAATGGGGTGCATGAATTTACTCATACTTCTCCAGATTTTTGAGCCTCTTGATTGTGAACATGTCGTCCACCAATCATCTCTTTTCACATAGCTTGATTTTATGACCTCTACCCAAAGACATTTTTCCCTAAATAAGCCTCCAACAAATTTTAATCATTTTGGCTTTATGGGTATCTGACAAATATCAAATCCTTATAACTTCCTCCAATTTTGGTTTACACACCTTTTCCAAGCAACAAAGTAATGTTTCTTCCTACCATCCTCCCCCCACACACACAAAAAAAAAGTTTGAGAAGCATGAATCTCCTAGATGCTTTGGAGACAAGTTTTTTACAAGAATCCCTCATCAATCTTCCTAAGAAAAGTGGTACTTTCAAGATAGTTTGCTGGAAAAGAGCCTTTCAAGAAACCCAACACCTCTCTAATAGCCGCAACCTTTCTTGCTTCCACGTGTCACAACAATAAAATTTTGCTTTTCTCTATGTTTATTTATTTCCATGAAGCCTTCTCATACTCCTCCAAAAATTCTTTCATAGCAAGTAAGGACTTCTTTGTTGCATTAGTGAAGATAACAAGGTTGTCCGCAAAAATAAGGTGAGGCGAAGCTAATCCTCCTCTTGTTACTAAGAATCTTTCAGTTTTCCCAAGATAACGAGCTTATTTAGACCACACGTAGTGTTTCTTTAGCTAAGATGAATAATCCAGGAGAAAATGGATCATTCTATCTCAACCCTCTCATTTCCTGAAAATAACCATGGAGTCCCATTCAGTAGGATAGAAAAGAAGGCACTTTGAATATCTCCCTGGACCAGTTTCACAAAGTCTTTTGAGAATCCCATATTCTTCAAGACCACCAATAAGATCATGTTGTATGCCTTGTTCATGTTGATATTTAAAGTTATATTTTTTTCCCTTTAGTTCACTGTCAACGTCATCAATAATTTCATGCTCAACAATTACATTGTTGTAGATTTTCCTTCCTTTTACAAAAGGCTCCTTACTTAGGGGAGATAATAAAAATGAAGGATTTTGCTTAATATGTTAGCTAGAATTTTAGAGATAATCTATAATGAAAAATTGCATAAAATGGTGGGTTAAAGTTAAAGAAAATTAAAGGTACTTCTACTTTCAGGATCAATGTAATGGCTATTGTGTTAACTATTTTGGGATAATACCTTCCTTGAAGAAATTATCTACTGCAGCTAGAAAGTCTTCTCTAATAATCTGTCGGGTCCTCAAGTAGAAAAAACCTAAAACGTCAGGACCCATTTCTCCATGAACATTCATTCCCTTGATGCCTTCTAACACTTCATTGGCATTAGGAATAACAAATAATTTCTAATTCTGAGCGATAATGACTTTTTCCCTTTTGTCCTCCAAAAAAGTTGGATTCTATGAAAAATGTTCCTGAGGGGGAGTCTAAGGAGGTCATCCAAGAAGTGGAAAACAAAATTTATTAATTATTTTATACATTTAAATCTCAATATAACTATTATCTTGTCCTAATAGAATCAATCAAACACATATCTCAAATAATCATTCATGAACAAAAATCTAATTCAAGTTATCATTACTTACCTTGTGCCATTGCTAAATCTTTAATCCAATGTTTTTGAAGATGTTCCATTTAATCTCCTCTTTTCTCGTGCTTTGCGAAACTTCAATGGATTAGTCTTTTCTTTTAAACTCACCTTCTCTCTTTTCTCTATTTGGATTGGTTGAATTTTGTGATCAATGGATAACATTTCCTTTATCTCAGCGTTTTGTGTCCTCTTCCAACAACTCTAATATGGGGTTAGTCAATCCCTTTTATAGATGAAGGTTGAGAGCCAGGATTAATTCTTTTTTCCTATCCATCAAAGTCTTACTAATTCATTAAAAAATTTAATTATAATGATATTAGGTTTCTATTTAAAATTGATATCTATTATATTATAGAATCCACGTGTAATTTAGAAATTAAAATCATGGAGGTCAATGGACCTAAATCAATGAGGTCAAAACGTTACATGAGTTCTAATAATCTCCCACTTGATCCATTAAATCAATTGTGCTAATAGTGAATTTCAAAATATTTTGAAAATTGAGTTAATTTTAGGATTCTATAATAAAAAATATTTTATACATGATCACAACTTTTAAAATCATCAATATTCCCAATTTATAATTAAATTATTTAATGTCATATTTCAATTAAATATTAATTTGAGTCATGGTGGCTGTATGTCGTCTATGTCATACTTCCTTCTATGTACCATGCCATCAATACTCTCTTTGATATAGTTTTCAATTGTGTCATTTTCATTTTATCTTATCAAGATTTTTTTTTGTATTACTTAAATCCAAACAAAATATGCATAATATAATTGGTAATAAGAAATAAACATAAATGAACTTATTTAGTATTAATATTAATGTCAATAACATAACCACTTTAAAGTAATTTATTCTATATACATAAAAGATTTTCTCAAAAGATCCATCTTGATAACATATTCTTTATAAACTTTTGAATCCAAACAAAATATGCATAATATAATTGGAAACAAGAAATAAATAGAAATGAACTTATTTAGTATTAATATTAATATCAATAACATAACCACTTGAAAGTAATTTATTCTATATACATAAAAGATTTTTCCCAAAGACTTATCTTGATAACATGTTCTTTATAAACTTTTGATGATAACTCATTTGTCAATAGATCAGTCATCATTTGGGTGGTATTAATATTTTCTAATAATACTAACTGTTTTTGGATTCTGTCTCTAACTATTGACTATTTAACTTCTATGTGTTTCGTACCATTCAAATATTTTTCATTTTTAGAGAAAAACATAGTTGCGATTTTATCACAATATATCTTTAACAACTTGACTATATATTCAACATCTCCAAGTCCTGAGGTAAAATTCTACAACCAAAGAGCATGATTCGTAGTTTCAAAGCATGCATCAAATTCAGCCTTCATATTGGATAAAGCAGTAATGATCTGCTTCACACTCCTCCTCCTAATAGAAATATGAAATTCGATGCATACTTTTTGTTATCAGAGCATCTGACAAAATCTGAATTCGAGTACATAATCATATTTAGATGATTTGATCTCCTATAAGTAAACATATAATCCTGCGTCCCTTGTAGATATCTCATAACATTCTTTACAACTTTCTAATGATCTATTATTAGATTATTTTGATATCTTCCTAATATTCCAATTGCAAAACTGATATCTGGTTTGGTATAGGTCTAAACATACATCAAACTCCTTATAACTGAAGCATACGAAATATCATTCATCTGCTTCCTTTCTAAATCATTTTACAGACATTGCATCAAGTTGAACTTGTCACCTTTCTCGATAAACGCCTCACCATTAGAACAAGATTGCATATTATATCTCTCTAAGACTCTATTGATATAATATTTTTGAAACAATCCTAATAATCTTTGAGATCAATTCCTAAGGATTTTTATTTAGATAACATATGTTACCTCACCTATATCAACCATCTTAAAATTCTTAGTAAGATAATTCTTGATTTCATGCAACAAACCAAGATTACTATTAACTAACAGAATATCATACACATACAAAACCAACATAATAAAATTGCTCGCATTGATCTTCAGATATATACATTGTCAATATTACTTTTTTTAAATCCAAAAGAGGTAATGGTATCGTTAAACTTTATGTACCATTGTCTTGGAGCTTGTTTAAGTTTGTCAATGAATTTCTTAAGTATGTAGGTTAAACTTTCCCTTTCCTTTTCTATGAATCCTTCAGGTTGTTCCATGTAGATTTCTTTATCTAAATTTTTATTTAAAAAAGTCATTTTCACATCCATTTGGTATAACTCCAAATCATAATTAGTCACCAATGTTATAATGATTTTAAGTAAGTTTTTCTTTGAAACTAGAGAAAAAGTCTCAATGTAATCAATAGCTTCCTTCTGAGTAAAATCCTTGGCCACAAGTCTAACTTTTAATCGTTCGATATTACCTTTTGCGTCATGCTTGATTTTGAAGACCCACTTATAGCTAACTTTTTTACATTTAAGAGACAATTTGACGAGATCCTAAACACAGTGTTAGTCTATAAATTTTAATTATTCTTTCATGGTATCCATCCACTTTATAGAATCATTACTTTCTATTACTTATGAAAACGCAATCGGATATTTATCCCAATATCAAAATTAGATTCTTATAAATATACTACATAATCATCTAAAATGGTAGGTCTTCTTACTCTAAAAGATCTTCTCAAAACTATCGATGGTGAATCTTCAATTATAATGGTTGAGTCTTGATGAAGTAGTGAACCAACTTGCTTTAATTATTGTCCATTCTCCTCAAGTTGTTGAACATCTTAAAAATTAGTAGTTTCATGAAGATTAAGAGGTGGTAGTATATTCACTCTTATTTTTTTTAGAGTTATTTTACATGATTCGACACTCCCACTAATCTCACTATTTTTCAAGAATCTGGCATTTTCGATTTTAACTATTTTCATACTATGGTTAGGGTAATATAACTTGTATCATTTAGATATTTCTAGATAATCAATGAAATATCTAGATATGGTATTGGGATCCAATTTCCTTTCTTATGGGTTATGGATCATTTTTTCTATTGGACAGTCCCAAACATATAAGTATCTTAAACTAAGTTTTCTACCAGTCTATAACTTGAATGGAGTTTTAGGAACTATTTTACTAGGAACTCTGTTTAAGATGTACTTTACGATTTTTAATGTTTCTTCCAACAAGAATTGTAGAACTGTTGAATGACTCAACATACTCTTAATCATGTCTATAAATGTACGATTGTGCTTTTCAGCTACACCATTTTGTTAAGGCATTCCAGATATTGTATATTGTGCGCAAATACTTAGTTTTTCTAAGAATTTAACAAAAAGACAAGGATTCTAACCTGATTCATTAAATCTACCATGATATTCACTTTTCTATCTAACCTAACTATTTTAACCTTCATGTCTAATTGCTTTTTTATCCCAGTTATAAATATTTGGAGGATATCCACAGACTAAGATTTTTCATGAATTAGATAAATATAATCAAACCTAGAGAAGTCGTCTATAAAGGTGATGAAATATCTTTTTCCACTCAAATATACAATGAGAAAATGTTCACAAATATCAGTGTGTATGATCTCAAGAAATTATTTATTTCTTATGGCTCCTTTCTTAATATGTCTGTTTTGTTTTCCTTTAATGTAATTCACGTATATTAAAAAATCTATAAAGTTCAAATTTTCTAAAAAAAATTTCTTCACTAATATCTTTATCCTAACTCTAGAGATGTGTCATAGACGTTTATGCCACAAAATTGAGGAATTTTCATCGATCAAGTCACGTTTCAAACCATTATTTGAATGCAAATAAACTAAATATTGGGCATAATCATAATTTAAATTTATTTTATATAAATCATCAATTAAAATCCTAAATCCAACTAAAACTGAAAGAAAAAACAACTTTAATTATCCACATTTAAAAGAAATCGAATAATCAAAACTATTCAATCTAGATAAAGAAACAAAATTCCTAGATATGGTAGGAATATAAAAAGTGCACTCTAAATCCACCTGATGATCAGTCTCCAATACCAAGCGATAGGTCCCTACAACCAGCACTTGCACTTTGAGACAATTTCTCATAAAGATAAATTTTTTTACTTTGCATTGATTTCCTACTTTATAGGAATCCCTACATCAAATTCGTAATATGAGTTGTGGCTCAAGAATCAATCCACCAAATATTAGTAGGTACTTCAACTAAATAAAGAGACCTATATTTCTTTTTGAATTAACTTCTGCATTTTGTGCAATCCTTCTTTATATGTCATGTCTTACCACAGAAGTAGCACTTGACACCATTACCATTCTTCCCTTCAGCCTGATTTGCATTCTTAGACGTTTTATCTTTTTCTGATTAATTTCTTTTTGATATTCCTCATTTTTTTCTTATTCTTTAAATCATTATAAAAATAAAAAATTTCTCTTCCTGTTTCAATCCCGTCTCCTCCTGAATGCACATGTTAATCAGTTCGTTCACACTTCACTTGTCTTTATTAGTGTTGTAGTGGATCTTAAAAGATTTGAATTGAACTAGAAGATAGTTAAGGATGAATTGAACTAGGAAGGAATCCTATATGCTCATTCTTAATACTTTTAACTTTGCAGTCTTGTTCGTTATGATGAGGATGTGATCTTGTATTCCTCACGGCCCACCATATTTCATAATTGTCAATTCAGTCATCAGTGTATTTGTAAGTGATTTATCAATAGATTTAAATTTTTCTTCCACATTCTTCAAGTATTCTTACGTGTTATCAGTTGGAGGTAGGGAAGTCTTAATATTGTTAGTGATAATCATCCTCATGAACATCAAATTAAGCATATTTGATTTTTTTCAAGTGAGAAGTAAATTTTCTTATTCTACCATACTGCTCTCATTTAGGTCTACAAGTTTTGCAAAGATGAGCATTAGGCCAAGATTCTAAACTCCTAGAATGAATTGGATGTGCTCATACCATTTTGAAAAGTTAGATTCAATAGGAATTGGGATGGTGGATGCATGGGAATTCAACGAACCAAGAACTTAAATTTTATAATGACAATACTATAATTAATGCTTTAAGTTATATTAAATAATGATGAATTCATTAATATCACATAAATTTATCCTTTGGATTAAGTTATGTATATTCATTATTCACACATCTAAGGGTAAAAACTAATTTTATTCATCCTATAAGACTAACATAATTTATATAATTTATTCAGTTAGTTTTGTTACCTTTATGTATCTAATCCTATCTCTATTAAATTATGTAAATTATATTATTTACTCAAAGTTTAATTAGCTAAATAAAATTCTCCTTTAGACTAATCCCATTTTTTTAATTAAGTCTGCAATTGTAAACACATTATTCTTTAGTGTCACCTTGATGACCAAATTTAATACAATTAGAAAACTCATAAATATTGCTAATTAATACCACTTTGGGGGCTACAAAATTAAGAAATTTATATTTCTCTAAATTATTCAATAATCTTTATTAGGTTAGTTAAATCAAACTTTAATATTTCACTAACATGATATGACATAATATTTTGACAATAAAAGTCTAATGCCAAAACTAAGGTTCAATTGATCAAGAATCCTAAAATAAAATATCAATTTATTTTATCATAGTCGTGTACCAAAACAAAATAATGCAATAACAAAAATTGGAACAATATACATATCACATCAAAATCCCAAAATCGAAATTGACAACTTAACATATATGTAATAATTGAATTGAAAATTAAATATGTATGCATAAACCAAAATTAAAGATTAAATATATATGTAAAACCAAAATTGAAACTTAACATACATGCAAAATTGAAATTGAAAATTAACATACATGTAAAACAAAAATTACAAATTAAATATACATGCAAAACCAAAATTAAAAATTAACATACGTGTAAAATCAAAATTAAAAATCAAATATACATGTAAAATCAATATTGAAAATTAACATAAATGTAAAACCAAAATTGGGAATTAAATATTCATGCAAACTCGAAATTGAAAATTAACATACATTTAAAATCGAAATTAGAAATCAAATATAAATGTAAAATCAAAATTGGAAATTAACATACATGTAAAATTGAAATTAAAAATCAAATATACATGTAAAACCAAAATTCTAATAACAATAATAAATATAAAAAATAAAAAATCCAAACAAATATCAAATTTAAATTTCAACCAATATTAAATCAAAAATTCAAATTGATATGTAATTGAATTCTAAGATAAAATAAAAATAAATTCATATATATATATATGTTATGTAAAAGAAAACTGTGAAAAAAATCCAACAATTATGATTACATAGTAAGTTCAAGAAATTGTCATAGGAATTTTATAAGCCATTAAAATTTTTTATCCATGAATAGTAGCCAAGATATAAAGATTCAAAACCTATGGTCTGATACCATATATTGATTATTTTATATATTCAAATCTCAATATGACTATTATTTTGTCCCAATAGAATCAATCAAACATATATCTCAAACAATCAATTATAAACAAAAATTTAGTTCAAATTATCGTTACTTACCTTGTGCCATTGCTAAATATTTAATATAATATTTTTGAAGATGCTCCCTTTAATCTCCTTTTTCCTCGTACTTTGCGAAACCTTAATGGATTGGTCTTTTCTTTTAAATTCACATTCTCCTTTCTTTCTATTTATATTAGCTGAGTTTTGTGATCAATGGATATTACTTCCTTTATCTGAACATTTTTAACATTTCATGTCATTTTCCAACAATTCTAATATGGGGTTGACAAATCCCTTTTATAAATGAAGGTTGAAGGCCTAGATTAATTATTTTAGTAGGTTTCTTTTCCATTAAGGTCTCTTATTAATTTTGTAAAGAATATAATTCTTATAATATTGGGTTTCCATTTAAAATTGATATTTATTATATTATAGAATCCACATGCAATTTAGAAACTAAAATCATGGAGGTCAATGGACCTAGGTTGACAAAACATTGTCAAGCTTCCCTCATATCCTTCTTTTTTCTATATTTATTGTTATACCAAGTAAATTTCAAGCCCTAGAATCCTCCATCAACTAGACCCAACTCACTAACGAAGTTGGCGAAATCCCCTATGAATGTCAAGCTCGAAAATCTACCTCTTTTTTTTTTTTTTTTTTTTTTTAGATGCAAAATTGTATTAAATCTCTCGAAATCAAAAGGTTTTCAATTGGGTTCAAACGATTTTTCAACTCAGCCCACAGAGATTTCATTTTTGCTACATCACAAGAAGCCCGAACTACACAAATCTTTGCTTGGACATTTTCTACCTCCGCTTCAAGAATTAAGAATTGTGAATGTCGATGGATGGTTTTTATTTTTGGCGATTCTCCAAACCAAATTCATCTGCAATCTTGGTCTTCATCATTAAAGAAAACTACCTTTGCTCGACTTTTTTTTTTTTTTTTTTAAATTTTACAAGTTCTTTTAAAACTGATTTTCCTTCTTGACATTGGCTTTAAAATTCTAATAAAATTTGGTTTAAATTTTTTAATCTGACTTAGGAAAAGGGATTCTTAATTCCTCTAATGTTCCAAATAATGCTCGACATTAAGAACTAATTAGAGTATTTTTTTTATCGGGTCTACTTCAAGGAATCCAAGTTAGACCACGACTTTCTTCGTCTTGTTTTTTCTTCTTTTCTCTTTTACTGCCTGCATCTGATCTATAGTCCAGGCCGTTGAAGTCACTCTTGAATAAGGATTCCCCTTCATATCCCCAAAGAGATTTAGAATTGAAGTCCTCTTATTGGTTACTATCAACAACATCTTGGTTCCTTCCAATAGTAAGAGAGGTTCAAGCTGGGAGCTTTTGCTGGGCCGATCCAATATTATTAGAAAGTCTTAAATCTTGGGTTTAAACACTTGGGGGGGGGGGGGGGGGGGGGGAATGATTCTTGTGAATCATTAATTGTTCAGATCTCGCACATTAACATTCCCCTATATATAATTTATGTTTGTGAGCCAAAAAATTCAGCTCATTCTGAAACTTCTAACCCATATTAGGCTAAGGGTGAAGGGGTGCTACTAGTATTACATAGATTTGACAGCGGAGGCGGAGGGATTCTGTGACACATTAGTCTCAATCCAATTAATGCAAGCCTTTGAATGCTACACATGACATGATGTCTTAGGGCTCTACACTATTGGGATGTGGGTGGGCATTGGGCAAGCACCCCCTCCTTAAAAAGGATTCCAAGTTTTTTGGCCCACTCCCAAAGGAAACGTCAAAAGTATAAATAGGGCCAAAATGGGCCCAAGACCAATTCAAAGCTTGGCCCAATTTACCTTGATGAGGGGCATTTATAATCGAAGAAAGTTGGTAAAGAAAACCCAATATCAGGGCGTGTCCTGTAATTTTAACCTTTTCATTGTGCATTGGTATGCCGGGTGTCACTAGAGCTGTGGCAAATTTTCGTGTTGGTATAATATTAGTCACGACAGGAGTTCGCAATATCATCCCCCACTTTCGAGACAGACAGAGAAGGAGAAGGAGAGTCGAGTACCTGAGAATTGAGATCGATCATTATCCATCTGTGGGTCTGGGGCAGGAGAAAAAAATAAAATAAAATAAAAAATGGCATCAAGCAGCGGATTGACCTTCAAGCTTCATCCATTGGTGATCGTGAACATATCGGACCACTACACGAGGGTTAAGTCTCAGTCACATCCTGCGCATTCTAGCAGCAATGGGGTGGAATCAACATCACCTCCACCTCCAACCCCAAGGGTTTTCGGGTGCGTGATCGGTGTCCAGAGGGGACGTACGGTTGAGATCTTCAACAGTTTTGAGCTCCTCTACGACTCCACTACCGATTCACTCGACCGTTCCTTCCTAGAGAAGAAGCAAGAGCTTTGTAAGCCACAACGCTAACCCTAACCCTAAACAGATATCCGATTCTCTTTTTTTCTTTTTAGGGTTTTTTTTTTTTTTCCTTCTGTGATTTGGTTTAGTCCATTTTCGATTTTTTCTACTAATCCTAATGTTACTCTCTCTCTCTATCTTATTGGGGGGGAGGGGGGAACTAGATAAGAAGGTTTTCCCGAATTTCTATATTCTTGGGTGGTATTCAACGGGAAGTGATGCCCAGGAGTCGGATATGCAGATTCATAAAGCTGTAAGTTTTCAATTAAGCTTATATGCACTTTCTTATGTACCAACCATTTTTCGCTCACTCTTTCCTTGATTATTTTATCTTCTTCTCTATTCTGATTGTTACATTGCTGTTGAAGTGGGATTCTATATTAGTACCTCTATTCAAGGCTCATTGATTGATCGAACCCCTCTCTAAGAGCGTCTCCAAGGCAGATCCCTCTATCCATACCCAAGTCTTTTAGGTATTGTGGGTAGCAATTATGGGTATCTGTCAGTATACATTATTTTAGTATATTTTGGATATACGGCTATGTTATTTAGTAGTTTAGGAATCTAGCTGCTAATTAGTTATTTTATTATTTTAGGATTCTTTCTATTTTACTAATTTAGGAAGTTTTATTAAATTAGGAGTCTAATATTTGTACATTGGAGTGAAAATCCTTCTTTGTATATATTGGAGGATGTAATATATTGTTTTTTTTTTCAAGCAATCAATAAAAATAAATAAATAAATTTGGAGGAAGATCCCCTTGAAGTGGATCAAAATTGTCTATAGGATCTAGGATCCTATCAGTATCCACGTGATTTGCACTACCCAAGTGCTACCCTTAAATTGTTTAATAATTTTTTAATTCAATTCAGATTTAAAATTTTCTGAAATTAACTTTTTTCAACATAACTGCCTGAATTTTTTCCCTGCATAAAGGATGGGTAACCAAGTGGGAGTACGTTTTTTTGCTATCGAAAATGTCTAGACCCAAAAATTGGAGAGGGATGGGTCATGTGTTGAAGTTGAAATTTTCAGATTCCATTACCCATATTGGCAGTTGGGACCAGTTGGGAGCTGATGGGTATAGGGAAGGGCAATGTGTTGGAGTTGTTCTAACTCAAAACAGAAAGTTGAGTTCAGTTGAAGATTTTTTTATTTTTTTTGGAGTTAGATTTTCATGGTTTAATTTTAGGAGTCGTCTTCTTTGACTGTGTGTTTTTAGTTAGAATTATTAGAAACTATGTACCAATTGCGAATTTAATGGATTTTAAAGCTTTTATGTATGATACCTTATGCTGTTGATTCCACAAATTTGGCTAGTTTTCTCTTTGAATCCTTTCATTTTGTCATTTTGTTGCATTCATGGTATTGCGAAGCCATATGTTTTTCCTTGTCTATAGACAAGTTTCTTTAACTGGTATGGGAAGGAAGATGGTCAAAAGGTCCGATTTCGTTTTATGTTAGGTAGATCTTACTATACAGGTAATTTTTCTACTTAGACAAATGATAGAGAAGTATGAAGAAAAGGAAAAAAAAAACCTTCATATGATTTTTATTGACTTCGACAAACCATATGAAAAAATTATCTAGAGAATAAATTTGGTGGGGAATAGTCGTATAGGAATTAAAGGAGTCTCAAATGGATGCATTGACATAATTAAAGACGCTTTAGGGTTGTGGCTAGTGTGAGAGTAAATGAAGAAGTGACAAATGAATTTCTAGTCGTAACTGGTTTACATCGTGGATTGATTTCGAGGCCCTATATTTATTTTTCTTTAGTCATAGATGAAGGAATTACTAATATTCTATAGCAAGTACCTTGGTGTATGTTATTTGGAGATGATGCAGTATTAATCGGTGAGTCTAGAGGGGGATTCAATGTAAAACTAGAATCATGGAGAGAGTAGTTCTAGGGTTTTAAAGAAGTTAGGGAAAGTTGGTCTGCCTATGAGCCTGACTCGTCTATCGAAAAATGGAGATTAGAGTAGAGCGAAAGGTTTTCGAGTTGAAGGAGATGTCGATCCGACGCAGAAGAGGTCTAGAGTTGAAAGAAAAGGGAAGAAGATCGGAATCTACCATTCAGCTGCTGGAGGAGGAAGCAATATGGGTCTCTCAACAACTGGATGGAGCGAAAACCTCGTCGAAGTTTAACAAGGCAAAGTATTCGAAGGAAGGCAGAATTTTTTTGATTCAAAGGGATCAAAACCCATACGGTAGTTTTCTGAAACTTCAACAGTTCTCGGAAAAGTTTCGTTCTCGTGGGATAGTGTTCCCTGCAGGGGTAGGGGGTAACGGATGGGGAGAAGTCAGCAGCGCGGTTAAAGCATGTCTAACTTCGGATGAGAAGATGAAGGTTCAGGTGGATGAGGGTGGGCCAGTCAACCCATGGACGAAATGCTTTAACAAAGCCCCCGATTCTAAGAGAGAGTCTGTAGTTTCGTCAGGTGAGGAGAGGAGCCATGGTTATGAGATTAAGCAAGCGTACAACAATGGTATAATATTCGGTGGGTGGAGATGGTCCTTTATTTGTAGTTCGAGTTCTCTCAAGGCGGATTGGGAGGAGTTCTTTTCTGCAATGAAATTATCTCTTCCTAAGGCTGAGAATCTGAAAATGTTAGAATGGGAACCTCTTACTCGAATATTTATGGTGGGTAACAAAACAGAATTTCAAAAGGTGAACTTAAGGAGAGAAGTTTCAATTGGTAATGATTGCTTCGTGTTACGACCATGGTATGCGGATTGTAATGCTATTAAACCAGCCTGGACTGAAAAAGGGACATGGGTGAGCATTAGAGGTCTGCCGTTTCATCTATGGAAATCCGGCGTTTTTCGAAAGATAGGAACTCAGCTTGGTGGACTCTTAGAGGTGGATCATATCACTCTGCGCTGTGCGAGGTTAGATACAGCGAAGATTAAAGTTGGATGCTGTCCTTGGAAGATGCCACGAGGCTTGCAACTAAGGATGGATGGCTTTTGGTATAAGATAGGCGTGGAAATAGCAGGAGAAGAAGTTCAGCGATTGGATACCGTAGAAGGGGTGGGGAAGGGAGATGATATTGAGGCCAAAATCTCAACGGATTCAGAAAATCAAGTGGTCAACGTGGAATTACAGCAGCAAAAAGATGTGAGCAGGGTGGAGAAGAAGACGTCTGATAATATCAAAAATGCCTGGGCAGTATCAAACCATTTGAGAGGTTGCGTGCGAAAGAAACGTATTTTCAAAATCCGTCAGTACATAGGGACACGCGTCGCCCATAGCAGCAAGGTGCAGCCACGTTGTCTGACCGCAAAGCAGGTACGTACGACATATTTGCTAAGAAAGATAGCTCGAAATTTAGCCTACACTAGGTGGTTACGCAAGTATGGGGTAGTGGAGTGTGAGAAGCCCAATGATGTGAGTAGCGGGCCGAAGCAGGTGGAGATCCATAACGAAGTGGTTGGGCTGCCTTCTAACGAGACTGATTATGTGGCCTTTAATGGGCTGGACTGTGAAGGCCCATTTGAAGACAGACTGGTTACAAAAGCAAGCCTGGCTGGGATGGTTTCAGACAAGTTAAAAAGGCCCCTGATTCGAAGAGGCCCAATTAAAAAGAAAAATGGACTTAAATTGAAGCAAGCCGGCGGATGGATAATTCGAAATAACAGATCCATTAATTTCTTTAAATATAAGGGGGAGAGAGAGTCAAAGAAGAATACACTGTCAACTGTTTCTCAAAACCCAGATTTGAATGAAAGAAATTCTAAGGAGTCGAGCGTACAGGAAGAGTGGTGGGGTTTCGATGTAGATGAAGTGCAGCCCACATATGAAGAGGTACATGGTGAGGTTGGGGAAGAAATCAGTGAGAATGGACAAAGACTAATCGATGAAGGCGACCTAAAGGCGAGGAAATGCTTAGAGAGATGTTTCGAGACGGCTCAAAGGGATGTTCAGTTTGATTCTGTTAGTGAATTATCCAATCGAATGACGGCTTACGATGCGAGCACCATTACGAAAGGAAAGTTCAAGCTTGATGGAAAGGATGATGCAGAGACGGTTGGGGATAGACAGCGGAAATCTGGGCCGCAGCTTGAGAGTGGGATTATTGGCAGCCAGTCTACAGAGGTAGTGGACCCATGGCTGAGTGGTTTTAGAAAGATGGGTAGACAGGAAGAAAATTAGAGGACTGGTACAGGTATGGGAGCTGTGGAAATGGGACAAGCCACGTTGAGTGTTGGAATTTCCTATTCTACAGTGGGTTCTGTAGAGGCAAAGAAGACACCAGAAGACTTAAGGCAGAAGAACAGAGGAGACAAGTACTTGGAACACCACCTAGTAGCCGGGACTAGAATCTGGGGAAGAATGCATACGGATATTTGGCAACATTCTGTTAATTCGAAGATGGCTGGAACCTTAAGCAACAAATGGGAGGAGCAAAGGAACTTGGGTACCTTCCTGGTGAAAATCTTTACTAGCCCATTCTCTCACCCTCAGGTATTCCAGGTGTGTTCTGGGGAATTCCCTTGTTTTATTGGTCAAAATTATTCTGCGTTTACGTCATTGATTCTATCCATAGATATTCCGTTGCTTGGTCCACGTGTTGTTTTCTCTGAGAACAGGTCTTGGTATCCTTCAGCTTATACTGATTCCTTACAATCCGGTGAAGCTGTCCAAGAGAAGGAAGGTAGACACGAGATCAGGAAAGATGACAGTCAGTTAGCTCGGGTTTCATTACTCTCAACTCAGAGAACAAGAAAAGGGGCAGGGGCCAACCTTACAGAGGGGTATAGTGATGGAAATTTGGCTAATAGAGACATGGATGTGCCGACATTGGAAACTTATGAGGCAGGGATAGTTAGGACTAAAATGGAGACGGTGGAATGGTTAGTGAGTGAAGCGTTGAACATGGCAGAAGACTTTGGCTTAGTCCCAGAGGTAGAGGATAGGGAGTCGTCCTTAATTCTGAGAGTGGCGGTAGGGGATTTGCGAGAAAGAACTATGTTAGAAGAGGAATACAAACGCATCAATCAAGTGTATGGAATTGAGGAAGGTAATGGGCAAGTGGAATACGAGCAATCTCAAGAAATCCGAAGTTATAGGGATGGTGACAATAACGAATTGGTGGTAGTTGCCCCCTTGGAGATGACAAGGAGTTTAACTAGAATAAGAGCGGAAATGGAATTGGTGAGGATGGATAAGAGGTAGGAGCCTTGGTCAGTGGTGGGTCTTTGTTAGGTGTCAAATGTCGCTCAAAGTTTTATCTTGGAATGTTAGGGGGTTAGGTGATAAGAGAAAAAGGGCAGCAGTGAAAGCGTTTATCAGGAGCAAGAATCCGCACATTGTTACACTTCAAGAGTCAAAATTAAGTAGTTGCGATGATAAGATCATTAAGGAAATTTGGGGGAGAAACATTGATTGGTTAGCCCTTCCCGCTATAGGTTCAGCTGGAGGTATTCTGATGATGTGGAATAAAGATTGGATTCAAGTGACAGACAATTTAGTCGGGGCTTTTTCGTTGTCGATTTTATGTAGGAAGCGAGAGGAAGATTTTCAGTGGGTGTTCTCAGGGATCTACGGCCCAACCATCAATAGGGAAAAAATGCAATTTTGGGAGGAACTTGAGGATGTAGCGGGTTATTGGGAGCAACCTTGGGTGTTGGGGGGGGATTTTAATGTCACTAGATTTACTCATGAGAAGAGTCGGGGTTCGAACATTACTAAGGGGATGAGAAAGTTCAATGAATTTATAGGAAGACATTGCTTGATGGATTTTCCTCTCCTAGGGAGACGTTTCACATGGTCTAATAACCAAAGTAATTCTAGGTTATCCAGATTAGACAGGTTTCTGATCGATAATGTGTGGGAGGACAAGTTTCAAAATGTGGTTCAATCTGCTAGTTCTAGTCCTGTTTCGGATCATACACCTATCTTGCTGGAAGCAGGTCAACCTCGACAATACCCCCTCCCATTTAGATTTGAGAACATGTGGCTAGTTCAACCCAATTTCTTAGACCTCATTAGGAATTGGTGGAATGAGTATCCTACTTTAGGAAACCCAGGGGCTGTGTTCAAGAAAAAGCTCAAATACTTGAAAGACAAATTGAAGATGTGGAACAAGGAAGTGTTGGGAAGTATTGATGAGAAAAAAAAGGAGATTATGATAGACATTGAAATTTTGGATAAGAAGGAGGAAGACAAGGAGTTGAGTATAGAGGAGAGAAGTAAGAGAATGGAATTGAGAGTGGAGTTCCAAAGAGTGGCCTTTATGGAGGAGATTAGTTGGAAACAAAAATCCAGGATCAAATGGTTGAAAGAAGGGGATAATAATACAAATTTTTTTCACAAAATGGCTAATTTCCATAGAAGAAGTAATCAGCTTGACAAACTGATCATCAATGATGTCATGAGGGAAGGAGAGGAGGATGTTAGGGAGGGGGTGGTGTGCTTTTACAAGGATCTGTATAAGGAGAAGGAACCCTTAAGACCGCGTCCTGATAACTTAGAGTTCAAATCCTTGAATCATGAAGAGAGGGAGTGGTTGGAAAGACAAATAGGGGAGGAGGAGGTTAAATCGGTTCTTTTTTCGATGAGTGGGGACAAGGCGCCGGGACCGGATGGCTTTAACATGGAATTTTTCAAACATTGTTGGGAGGTCGTCTCGAGGGATTTTATGGAGGTTGTTAAGGAACTGCAAGATAAGATGTGTTTAGAGTATAGCCTTAATAGCACTTTTGTGGCTTTGATTCCCAAGAAAGCCGGGGCGGAAAGGATAGAAGATTTCAGACCTATAAGTTTGGTTAGCTCAGTGTACAAGATTATTTCCAAAGTGCTAGCAACTCGATTGAAAAGAGTTCTTCCTAGTCTCATTGGTGACGAGCAAGGGGCTTTCATTAGAGGAAGGCAAATCTTAGATGGAGTTTTGATAGCCAACGAATGTCTTGATACTAGGATTAAGAATAAGGAAAGGGGAATGATAGGAAAAATTGACCTTCAAAAAGCTTATGACCATGTGAGTTGGGATTTCCTAGAATACATGATGGGAAGGATGGGTTTTGGAGAAAGGTGGATCAAATGGATAATGAAATGTGTTACTACGGTGTCTTACTCGATTCTCATCAATGGGAGTCCGGCAGGTTTTTTTGGGGGTTCGAGAGGATTGAGACAAGGAGATCCATTATCTCCGTTCTTGTTTCTTATTATTGGTGAAGCCTTGGGTAGATTGTTCACAAGAGCGGTTGATTTAGACAAGCTTTCGGGGTTTAGAGTGAAAGATGGTCCATTGATTTCTCACTTACAATTTGCGGACGATACACTAGTATTTTTAGAGCATTTGAGGGATCAAGTTAGAGTGCTTCGCGTGTTATTATGTTGCTTTGAGGCTATGTCAGGATTACATATTAATTTGCAGAAAAGTAAGCTTTTTGGGGTAGGAGAGGTGATCGACATTCATTTGATGGCATCTACGTTGGGTTGTGGACATGATACCTTGCTTACGTCATACTTGGGATTACCGCTGGGAGCACCGTACAATAGTATCAAAATTTGGGACAGTGTGATCGAGAGACTGGAAAAAAGATTGAGTAAGTGGAAGGCCAATTATCTATCGAAAGGAGGGAAGGTGACGTTGATCAAAAGTACTTTAACGAGTATCCCAGTTTATGTTTTATCGTTGTTCACGTTACCGAGGTCTGTCGAAATCAGAATGGAAAGGCTTATGAAGGATTTTTTGTGGAATGACAGGAGAGATAGGAGAAAGTATCATTTGGTCAGATGGAAAGTGATTTGCATGCCTAAGAAGAATGGGGGGTTGGGCATTAGGGGGCTTAGATTAGCTAATAGAGCTTTGTTAGGAAAGTGGCTTTGGAGATTCGGTGAAGAAAGGAATAGTTTATGGAGGAAGGTTATTAGGGCAAAGTACGGGGAAAGGGGGTTAGGTTGGTATAGTGGTGAGGCGAAAGATCCTTATGGGTGTAGTGTTTGGAGAGGGGTTCTTAAAGGGACGAAGGATTTTGAGAGAGGGATTAGATTCAGAGCGGGAGTGGGGAATAGAATTAGATTCTGGGAGGATAGTTGGTGCGGCACGTCGCCTCTGGCAGTCCAATTTCCGTCTCTGTACGCTTGTTCAATTACTAAGAATCGCTCTATCCAGCAGTGTTTGGTTGGCAATGACTCTGGTCCTACTTGGGATTTGGGGTTCAGGAGAAATTTCAATGATTGGGAGCTAACTGAGGTGACATCTTTCCTTGATCTTATGCATACAGTTCAACTCAACGACAGTGAACAGGATAAGTGGGAATGGGTAAGAGCTAAGGATTCAAGGTTCTCCGTCAGGTCTTTCTATAAATGGCTTACCTCCTGTGCAGAAAATTCCCTAGCGGGATCTATTACTTGGTCAAGGTTAGTTCCTTCTAAAGTATCTTTTTTTGTTTGGTTGGCTAATCTGGGTAGGATTCTCACGTTGGATAATTTGATTGTACGGGGTTGGATCACTCCCAATTGTTGCCCTCTTTGTATGAATGATGGGGAATCTGTCGATCATATGTTGATCCATTGTTCATTTTCTTATAATATTTGGTCGTATTTCCTTGGTCTCTTTGGTTTTAATTGGGTCCCTCCTCGTAAGTTCTCCTCGTTGTTAGTAGAATGGACTAGTAACGTTTTCCATACCAGAAAAAGGATCCTTTGGGCTTTGCTCCCCTCGGCTATCGCTTGGGGGATCTGGAACGAAAGAAACAACAGAGTGTTCAATAATAAGAGTAGTAGCTCTCATACAGGTTTTTTGGAGATCTTGGGTTTGCTATACCTTTGGTCAAAGCAGAATATAGAGTTCGCGGGGACTACTTTTGACGATTTTGTGTTTAGATGGCACTCTTTTTGTAATTACTAATGTTGTTTTTCCTTGTTTTGTTGTTCTTATTTGAGGCTTCCTCGGCCTCTTTGTTTCTTGTATTTCTTTTCTAATCAATATATTATACTTTTCAAAAAAAAAAGTTCTAGGGTTTTATAATAAGTGGAACCAAGACCAAATATGTGTAGTAAATTTAGTACTGGCACTAATGAAGAGGAATGTCTTTCCCATGAAATAAGACCTCGATGGTTAAAGTGGAGGTGTGCTTTTGGGATGCTATGTGATTGACACAAACCAATTAAATTAAAAGGAAAATTTTATAAGATGATTTGTAATACCAACTATATTTTATGGCGTCTACTGTTGGTAGGCAATAAACATCATATGAATTAGCAAAACTGAGGATGTTGAGATGGATAAATGCAAAGATTAGGAAAAATAAATTAGAAATGAACTCATCCAAGAAATGTAAGAGTAGCTCCAATATGTGATAAACTAACCAAAAGTAAATTGAGATGTTTTACACACGTTCAACAAAGCCTGATTACAATCCTAATTAGAAGGAATGTGCAAATTGAAGGTGCTGCCAGGGTGAGAGTAAGATCCAAAAGAATGTGTATTGAGATAGCAAAAGCAGATATGAAGACACTTTCAATAACGAAATACATGGTTTTGGATAGAGTTGAATGGAGTAACAAGATTTGTTTGGCCGATCCCAAACCTTTCGCATAAGGTTTCGATGATGATGATATTTTCAATTATGAAGAACACAAAAGTTTGCAAAAAAGTATATGGTAGGAAATTTATAAATAAGATTTCCGAGCATTGTACCCATATGAATTTGTTAATTGAATTATTTTGAAGCTTTTATCACTTGTGTTTATTCCACAAGTTTAGGTTTTGATTCAATACTAAAGAAATTTGAACTGATTGAATGCTTATGAGAAATTTCCTAAATTGGTCTGCCACTCTTTGGAGGTAGTGCATGTGTGCAAAAATGGGATGTAGGGCGGTAGATATATCTCTCCAACCCTTCAATTACTTGTGCCCGGAGTTAACAATCTTTACCTAACTGAGAGTACCCCTTCTCTCTAGCTACTCTACAACTAGCATCCAACTTAGAAATTGAAAGTGCACTTATGGAAAAGTTTAACTCTATTTAAGATTGATCAAAAAATAAAATCCCATAGAACAACCTTGAAACAATTTGCCATAGATAGGGCCTCACCGTCGATTTATATTTTTCTTTCTTGAAGCCGACATGGTATGGAAGTGTCTTGGTTGTAAACTGTTAACTCCAAGTCAAGATACAAAGAGGGGTAGGGATGCTCCTAACATTAGGCAAAACTCCCAGACACTTTGGTCGTTTGGCAAGTTTCTAGAGATCTCCGTCCCTATACTTTTTAAAATTTCCTCAATCTAAATAGCTTCCTTGATCACCGGGATTTTCCTTTGATCTCTTTTTTTTTTCTTGGACTTGCCCATCTATTGCACGTGTCAACTAGTTTTTATTGATCATCTTGACATTTGGTAGAGACAAGAATAGTCGACTTCTAAATGAAGAATATTATAATGATTCGCTACGTGAGGCGACACGTATACAGTTGGGGGATGGAATTGTTTTGTCCACACAATGACATTTTTCTCTTTGATAACTATGGCGTAATGGAAGGTGCCAAGTAGCTTAGTTTAAAAACTGGCTTATTGATCCCTCCCCCCGATAAATAAATAAATAATAATAATAGTAATAATAATAATAATAATAATAATAATAATAAAAGAAGAAGGTTGAGATTAAATTATCGAATGCTGATTCGTACAACTCTTTCTTACATTTGTCATCGAGTTCACCTTGGTATTAGTTCCAATTTTTTTTGAATTTTTCTTAATTCAAGCTCAAATGCTCTCGTTATAGAAGTTTTTGCTCTTATTAAGTGTTCCAATGAGTAATATATTGAAAATGAATGGGGTTGTATGTTTATCCTACTATCTTATTGCTAACATCCGTTTTGGAACAGTTGATGGATATTAATGAAAGCCCAGTTTATGTTCTTCTCAATCCTGCAATCAATCATGCTCAAAAGGACCTTCCAGTGACCATCTACGAAAGTGGTACATGTCCTTCATTGTTGTTTGTTTACCCCACAAAACAATGTTTTACACTGGATATTCTATATTTTAGTAGGTAGTATTTGTTCACTTTGCAATGCAAACCTTCCTATCATTAAACTGAATTACTAAAGCATTTGTTTGGTTGCCCTGAAGAAGTGAACTGCAATAAAATATGAATGTTTCTTTGGAGCAACGGCCACAACACGGACAACTTGTTTGCACATTGTCACATCCCATGCTTTTTTCCCCTGATTATCACGGGACACATTACATTGTTTTCTTTCTTCTTTTTTTTCTGAAGCAACTAAACCATATGATGCCACAAAATGATTTCCAACATGAACTTCACAGTTGTGAACATGACAAATGTTTGATGATTAAAGTTTTCCATCCACCTAGGTTGAATGTTGTCTCTCTTGACTCTATTAAAACTCCTCAAGCTAGAATGAAGAAGTGCAACTTCTTCTCTAAGGCAGATAGTCTGCAATTTAGCTGAGCTACATCTGCACAGAGAACTTATTGTTGAAGAGCTATAGATTGATACTATCCTCTGAGCTTTATGGTCTGATCATGAATTTCGGTGGCTTTTCATATTGAGTCGTATGGTTTAAACCTAGTTTAACATATCATATGATACATATTGTTTTTTAGCATATGTTATGCTATAGAGGGTATTGACATACCCTTGTATATCTTTTTATCTTGTATTACTTCATACAATATTGATATACCCACCCTTGTGTATTATATTTTACTACGTCGTACAACACACGAGATATATTGGCAATTTTGATATGGGATGAGAAATAATCAAATATTATTATACATCATTTTTTTTTCTCTCTCTCTCTCACACACACACACAAACTCAGCTTCAATTCCAATTACTTCCTTGGTTCTTTCATCTTCTACTGTGCATTCTTCTAAACCATAAATAGCAAGAGTGTATGGAGTGCATAAAAAACTAAGGGTGTTAAAATAAGTAGGATCAGAACATAATATATGCCATGCCACTTTAGTAAGACCATTCCTTGGGACGAGACAGTAAAGAATAAAGATTGAAGGTAAGAACCAATGTTTTAAAACCCGGACCGGATGTTGACCTGTTTGGATGACCTTGTTAGTACCAACCGGTGTGACCCAAGTCTGAAATATTAAGTAGTATGTTTCTGTTTCATCCCAAAACTAGCGTCTTCAATCTCCTGTGAATTTTTTTTTTAACCCAAGTCTTCAACATTAGTACTTACTCTTTCCCTCTCCCTACTAATCTTCAACCTTCAGACTTCATGATAAGGTTTTGATGTAGAAAAATGATGGGATTATGGATGGAAAAATTGAGAGTTTTCTACAAAGGATCAAGGGGTTGAAGAGATGGATTCAAGATGAGTTTCGATAGATTAGAAACTATTTACCATTGGGGTTGAAGAGTTTGAAAATGACTTGTTTTGGGAATAAAAATCAATGGTTTTTTTGGTTGCAGGTTGAGATGAGGAAATTTAGGTCATTTTACTTTAGTCTCTTGTCTATAAGAGAAGACCTTAGGTTAAGTTGGTGGTTCTTCAGTTTCAAAACACAAGGGTACTCAAGTGTTCACCAAATTGTGAAGGGGTACTCTAACATTGACCGAAATGTTCTGACCCGCCTCTTAAATAAACCAGCCACGCTGACCCAAGTTATCGGTTGAACCAGATGAATTTTAAAAAATATGGGTTGTTATGATTGACTCGACACTTCAAAATTCTGATTCTGGTTCAACCGGCCCGACCAACTGGTTCGGTCCGAGTTTTAAAACATTGGTAAATACTACTCCGAAGAAACCACTTCCAGTATTTAAGTTTAATTATCCGTAAGAGAGATTGGTGTGGATGTTCCCTATAAAATTAATGTTGGAGGTTTGGGGAGGAAAGGGGAAGGCTGTGGAGGAGGGTCATTATGGCCAAGTATGGGGAAAATAGACTAAGTTGGTATAGTGGCGAGGTTAAAGGCTTGTATGGGTGTAGCGTTTGGAAGGGGATTTTTAAAATGAGCGAGGAGTTTAAAAAATGGATTAGATTCAAAGTGGCCAAAGAAGACAAGATCAAATTTTGAGAGGATAATTGGTGTGGCACATCGCCTCTAACAGTTCAATTTCTGTTATTGTACGCCTTTTCGTCGAAAAAGAACTGCTCGATCCTGCAGTATTTGATTCGCAATGATTCCAGCTCTACCTAGGATTTGGGATTTAGGAAAAATCTTAATGATTGGGAGCTAACAGTGGCGACATCTTTTCTCGATCTCTTGCATTCGTCTCTTCTCGTCGAAAGTGAACAAGACAGGTGGGAATGGACGAGGGCTAAGGACTTGAGATTCTCTGTCAGTTCCTTCCATGAGTGGCTCAACCCTTATGCCGAGCGATCCTTTTCAGGGTCCATTATTTGGTCCAACTCAGTTCCCTCTAAAATATCCTTCTTTGTTTGGTTGGCTTTCCTTGGGAAGATTCTTACGATGGACAATTTGATTGCTCGGGGGTGGATCACACCCAATTGTTGTCCCCTCTGTTTGAAGGACGGGGAGTCTGTCGACCATATTTTAATTCATTGCACATTTTCTCATAATATTTGGTCAACTTTCCTTGGTCTATTTCGTATTTAGTGAATCTTTCCTCGTAAGTTCTTCTTGTTGCTAGAAGGGTGGGCCAGTAATGCTTTTTCTTCCAAAAAAAGATTTCTTTGGGCTGTACTTTCCTCAATTATTGCTTGGGGGGGGGGGGGGGGGGGGGGGGGAATGAGAGAAATTTTGGAAATTTTCTAAAAACTAAGTTTCGTGGAAATTTTGGGCCTATTGTATCTTTGGTCGAAACAGAATATAGAGTTCACGGGGACCACTTTTGATGACTTTGTTTTTAGATGGAACTCTTTATGTAATCATTGATGTTTTAGCTCTCCTTTGTTTTGTTGCTTTGTAAGAGGCTTCCTCGGCCTCCTTGTATTTTGTTTTCCTTCTTTTTATCAATATATTATACTTATAAAAAAAAATAATAATAAATAATGTTGGACAGATAAAAGTGGAGGAGATTGCTTCAAAGCTACAAGTAAGTTTTATAAGATTGCAAGAATATCAGCCATGCTTTAATGGAGGTGAATGTTGGGCCTTCAAGTTAATAACATATTCATCGAAGATCACACCGGAGGTGAGGATGTTGTGGTACGACTGGTAGAGACAAATTGAAAACAAATACATTCAAGAGAATTTTGGATTGGCTCAATAAGAGAGAAAAGATAAGAACAATAAACATAGTTGGTCTGCAAGAGACAAAACAATAAAAAAGAGCAAAAGCTTAAGGAAATTGATGAGTTTTTTTTTCTGATACGACAGTGTCCCCACTCCCTTTGGAAGTGGGATTAATCCCTATGAATACACTGTCACCACAAAATTTAGAAATAGAAATGGTGTAACTGAAATAGTAGATAGAGTTTTGAAGGACAAAGTTGTAGGGGTGGCAAGAACAAGTAATCGAATATTATTTATAAAACTAGTAGTAGTGAAAGAGATAACTTACCTAATGCTTATTTCCAAAGTTGGATTAGGAGGAAATGTCAAATGACAATTATGAGAACTGAGAAGATATGGACGAACTCATACAAATAATTCTTGATGGAGAGAGTATGTTTATCAAAGGAGACTCAAATGGTTTTATTCTGAACGAAAGCGGAGGATATGAGATACTAGAAGAAATATTCAAGTTGAAAGTTCTAAAAGAGCAAGAGGAAAGGTCCAAATGAATGGAGATTCAGATAGTGCAAGTGGATATGAACACACTTTCAATGATAGTAGACCTATCTCTAAACATGGTGGAATGGCAGAACAGGATTTGATTAGCCGGCACCAAATCCTTGGGGGCTTTTGATAATGATTGAGGTGGTTCAGGTGTACACAACGAAGATCATCCTTTTAAGTTATTAATACAACCAAAACAGTTCGCATTAGTTTTATTTTTTTTGGAATTAAATCATGATTTTTCTTGCATATCCTTGATGTATTGACACGTATTGCTGCATGGGTGTAAGATCAGCTTTACTTGTATGCTCAATGTACCTATACTTTAGAACCTTGGATTAAATGTCCTTATCAGATGCTGCTACTAAGTATGCATTGTTTCCCCGCAAAAGTCCAGATTTTCCACCTTAATTTGTTTCTAGATCCGTATTGATGAATGACACTTGTGTTTTCATGGGAATGGATTGTTACAATTCAAGAATTGCACGTCATTGATGGGATTCCACAGCTAATCTTTGTTCGTTCGAGCTATACTATTGAGGTTGGTACAATTTATTGTTTTGAAATGATGTATCATATATTTATCACAAGTAGTTGAACCACTTCCATCTTTGTCCTAAGACTGTAGAAGCAGAACGAATCTCAGTTGATCATGTGGCACATCTTAAACCATCTGATGGAGGCTCCGCGGCAACTCAATGTGAGGTTTATTTTTATTGTTAACTTATTTTTTTTCTTTTCTTTTCTATAATAAATTGATAAACAGAAATGGAAGGACTGACAAAATAGGTTGAGTGCAGTGGCCGCACACCTCACTGGCATACATAGCGCCATCAAGATGCTTAACAGCAGAATCAAAGTGCTTCACCATTATCTTCTTGCCATGCAAAGAGGTATACCTGTTCCACCTTAAATTAGTCAACACCAGGGGCATTCTGGGTCAAATTTCAACTGTGTTCTTTATGTTTGTATGCAGGTGATATTCCTTACGAAAACTCTTTGCTCAGGCAAGTTTCTAGTCTTCTGAGAAGATTGCCGGCCATTGAATCAGAGAAATTTCAAGATGATTTCTTGATGGTGAGTGGCCTTTGTTCTTGTTCCTATGTGGAGATTTTGTTTCTTCTGGTGAATCGGCTTGTATATATAAAGTGATTCATTTTGCTTACAAATAACTAAAAAGAACATGCTAGAATCCAGCAGACACTGCTCTTTTATTTTTCTGGGTGTGTATTATTTATGTTACTTGTATACATCATATTTATGCATTCATTAGTTCATCATCACACTACCAATTATTTTATTTTTTCAGGAATACAATGACACACTACTGATTACTTACCTTGCCATGATCACCAACTGCTCAAGGTATGTTAGAGGTTCTCTCATTTTTTACAATGAAAAAAGATGAGTTTTATTTCATGCATCTCAATACAATCTGAACCTGCGATTGATTTTGATTTACTTGGCAAGTTCAGAAAATGGATATACTTGGTGCATGTGTCTCTTGGATTTTTTGTGTGTGCATATAATTGACCTAATAGAGACCACAAAATTACTATATTTGGAGCTGTGATGGTGTCACCGAGGAGCATGCATTACTTTGGTGTCCACCTGTGGATGGTCTCAAATGTTTTTGGTGGTTGTGCAATTGTCAAGGACCATTAATGGTGTGGAACTTAGTAGAGACATTTTTTCAGAACCCTTCTCTCCCCTTGGTAGAGACATTTGGAGCTGTGATGGTGTCACCGAGGAGCATGCATTACTTTGGTGTCCACCTGTGGATGGTCTCAAATGTTTTTGGTGGTTGTGCAATTGTCAAGGACCATTAATGGTGTGGAACTTAGTAGAGACATTTTTTCAGAACCCTTCTCTCCCCTTGTTTCATTTCTAACATGTCTTATTTCTTTTGCAGTACCATGAATGAGCTGGTCGACAAATTCAAC
Organism: Akebia trifoliata; assembly: GCF_017979445.1. Taxonomy (NCBI): domain Eukaryota; kingdom Viridiplantae; phylum Streptophyta; class Magnoliopsida; order Ranunculales; family Lardizabalaceae; genus Akebia; species Akebia trifoliata. Next base: position 149,455 of record NW_028237024.1, read on the forward strand.
ACTGCATATGACAGGTATAGTAGGAGGGGAGGCAGGACTGCATTTATATAGAAGCTGCTCATTCTTCCCAGGTGGAGTTCATATGTTTTTCAGCAGCTCCGACATCTTTCCATTTTGTGGAAGTATTTAAAATTGTGATTGCTAGGACCAAAATCGAATTTTGATATGTGTTAGCGTCTTTTGTCCTTTGTTTTCCTCACTTTAACTTAGAAGTCGTAATTAGGTTTGAGCAATGGTTGGAGTTGTGGATGCACGTAAGCATACATTGTTGGATCACATTGGATTAAAGGAACTCTCAGAAAAGATTTGATAATGGCCTCTATGAGATTCGTGCTACATTCTGGTGAAAACTATCAATGACACTACGCAAACATGTCAGTGATTTTTAAGAGCTCTTAGTTGAAATAAGAAAATCCAATTGTTTTAGAGAGAGGACTGGTGGCAACTCAGTAGCTAATTAAGACCTTGATCATCTATCCTTGGGGGACAGCCAGCAGATATCTTGTACTCAAGTTTTATGAACCCTTTGTTTGTTTCCACTCACTTTCTGAGGCGAGAAGTGCAATTACTAGTTCCGGGAGAAAATTGTTGTTGCAAAGCATGGCTGGAGCTGCACTCAGCTGTTGGTTGGGTAGTAGGCTTTTCAAATGAGTTCAACCTTGATCCTAAGATCACTAATTACATCTCTGCTTGGGTTTTTGAAGACTGTCAAATTACCCTAAGTCCTCAAAATAAATTAGGACCAACTTTTCAGAATCATCAAGTCCCTGGCATTTTTCGGAAATCTTGATCATGGAATTGGGAGTAAGTTGAATGCAAGCTTCCCAGACCACACAAAGAAAAAGCCATCAATAGGAATAGTTTCTTATGCTCGTCAAATGGTCCTTGAAAATCAATGGTTTGCCTTGGAACTAGTGTACTATACTATAAGTTCGTAAGCATGTTGACGTAACATCATTTGGTGAGACTATGCAGGAGCAGTAAACTTGATTTTTGGATAGCCAATTTCAATTTTTTTTGAGGATTGAATTTTAGTGGTTGATTTGCAAAACATACTAAAAAAGAAAATTAATTTCTATAAATGACTAGCTAATCTTTTTAACTTATAGGTCACTGAAATGCACTTACACAATCATAAAGATAGGGGACTGAAGAGAAAAGTACGTGGAAACATATGAAGTGCAATTAGTAGGTTAAGATAGAAATTATTAAAACAAAAAGGGATTGGCTAGTTGCATTCCATCACTTTGACAAAATGATCTATGATTGCACTCCAAAAATGAAAAGCTGCATTGCTTTTCTTCTTCTTGAAAGTCCTAGAGGAATGCCAATACTAAACATTCATCAACTGTAGATTCTATTGTCAAGATGTTTTTAAAACTCGGCTTTGCATCTCATCTCATCCATGCTTGATACCAAATTGTCTCAGACGAGTTTTCTGATACGTTTGAGATGTCTCGTCCAAAAATTTCAAAAATGAACCTGAGGTATTAAATCTCATTCTAAAAATTGACTTGTGCATCTGTCTCGTTCATACTTGATATTGAGACGAATTGGATGATACATCTTGGTCTCGGACAAGGTTTGAAACCATGATTGTCAAAGCTTCATAATCTTCAAATAGGGTAAAAATTTACTATAGTTCCTACCAATGATATGTTGGGTGTAGAATTTGTGGGCTTTTTATCTTTAGTAGTGTAAAATTCCTTCGTGGGGTGTAATAAGTAGGGGACAGGAAAAAAAATTTTAAAGACAAATTTTAGGTGGGAATGCAATCAATACTAGGTGATGTGCAACTAGTCAGTGGTGTTTGCAAAAGTTGGTGTGGCAATAGCAGCTCTAAAAAAGAAACGTATTTTTTAAGATTGGTTTACAACTGGGAACTAGTGATCTGCAATTAATCAGTCCCTACTTTTCACTAACTTCAAACACTTTGATGAGAATAACTTTTAAACCATTTTTTAACTTTTAAAACGTAGCCTTGGGGAACCATTCTCCTCAATCAAGCAGATTGACACTTACTGTGGACTTCCATCTTTTAACTATTGTTTTTCAGGGAACTCATGTGCCATAGTCCCAATCACATTGAGGTGTTCGTGACATTAATTAGAGTCCAACGGAGACACAAAGGCGATAAAATGATGTGGTGTCGCGCACATTACCGTAGATGCTTTTTCGCGAGATATGAGTAAAAAACATTTACGGTTATGTGCGCGCCACCACATCATTTTTGTCACCTTTGTGTCTCTGTTTGTGTCATTCCAGCACATCATGGTAATGTGGTGTCGTGCACATTACCATAGATGCTTTTCCGTAAGATATGAGTAAAAAGCATTCGTGGTTATGTGCGTGCCACGACATCATTTTTGTCACCTTTGTGTCATTCCAGCATTTTCCTATAAATTAACAAGCCCCTAAAATCCTCTCAATCGATTCTTCTGCTATAAGAGTTATCCCCAACATAGATGCATGCTTAGAATAAATTAACAACCCATTTTTTTGAAAAATTATTTAATGAATCTTGACGGAAGAGTTTCTTTCTAAATACCCTCAAAGTTTCTGCAGCAACTTGATAGTCCTTTTTGTGAACTTTTCCTTCTTAATAGCCCTTCACCCCTCTTTCGGTGGTTGAGATTGATGAATCAAACTGCCGACATCGACAATGCAAGTCGTTGAAATCAACCTTTGCTCCATTCATCCAGCATGAGGCTTCAACTGTCAATAAGAATTGAAGTACATATTATGAATTATGAATAGAGTCACGTTGGAGTGACTACAAAATCCACTACGTTTCACACTGTCCTGATGTGGAATGCACAAAGAACCATAGATGTTTTTCACTCGAAATCCAGATCGTATGCACCAAGGGTGGAGGATTGACACCCTCCTTCTACATCTCAATACATGCTATGTAAGTCAAAATTCAAGGAATTAGTGCCTAAATTATCTTCTTAGATTGTAGCTTACATGATATGTATTGGGGGTGTGGGAGGAGGGTTTCCATTCTCCCCCCTAGGTGCATACGATCCACATTCTTTCACCCGTATTGAAACATATATCCATGTCAGCATATGAAGCATTTACCTTACGTTGTGTTTGGATTGAGAAAAATGGAAAGAAGATAAGGGAAAATAAATGAATTTCTCTTCATTTCTCTTGTTTAGTGGGGGAGAGGAGACAAAATTCGAGAGAATAAAAGATTAGTTTCCTTTCTCTCCAAAAGTAGAGAGATTTCGAGATAAATCCTTTTAAAATATTTTATAATTCCAACTCTACCCCTAAATCTGTTTTAAGATATTTTAAAATTTCAAAACCATCCTAATTTCTCTCCTTTCAATTCAAAGATGGTGTAGAGAACTGAATTCCTCTTCTCTTCTCTTAATGAGTTCTCTTCTCTCAATCTAAACATAGTGTTAGAGTTCAACTAGCCTTACTAAGTTGGTAAGGATTTTCAATCTTAGTAAGGATCCTTGGGTGTACCTTGTGGTATCAAAAAACATGATCCGAAGCTTCAGGTTGTAGTGGACAAAATGATATGACATGTTTAAAAAAAAAAAAAAAAGAATCAAAATAATTATTTTTCTCAATTGAATTTTAATTTTAAAATTTTAATTAGGTGGAAGTTGAATACCCCTCCATATTCAAAACCTTAAACCTAGTCCAAAAGAAATGTTTTTTTTTTTTTTTTCCTCTTGATTTTTCGATGAATTTAGAGTACTGGATTGTTGGATTGCAGTAATTCATTTGAGCAAAACGACCCTCACTAAGGTTTAAAATATTAGTAAGTTGTGCATGGAATATTATGATCAAATCGGCTGCCTCACTAAACCGCGTAAAAGACAGCCAGGTTGTCATGATTCATGAGTGCGATGGTAGGTTACAACTTACAACAGGACGAGCCTGAATGATCCACGTGGCATGCCGGCATGGCTCCATGTCCTGTACGGCTGTACCTCAAAATTGCAATACCAAAACAAAAAAAAGGATAAAGAGGAGAACAAATTAAGTACAGAGAGAGAGAGAGGTGGTCCTGGTTCAGGTGTCTAGGTCGTCCGTCCATCGTCCCCAAACCCCAGACCCAAACTTCAATTAACCCCACAATTTTCCTTTATCTACTGGCTTTACTATTTCTGGTGTGGTGGGTCAATCTTCCACTCCGAAACATACCTTTTTTTTTTTCCTTCTTTCCCTCTCTCTGAAATCAACAGGAAGTGTCGTATCGATCAGGTAGGGGATTTTGCTCTAATAAGTAGAAGAATCGATCAGGTTTGGTCCCCTTTCCTTCTTCGCATTCTCTGACTTGGATTCTATATGTTATAAGCTACACGTTGTTCTCCACATATATATTTTTTTTAAATGATTTGTTTCCGTGTGTTTTGGGTTATCTTTGTTATATTTGTTCTCTTTGATTTCTTTTATTTGTTTATTTATTTAGGTTTTTGACGGGTTTCCTCTGCATTCTCAGAATCCCAAGGCTGACTTCTGTCTTCACTTGAAATTTAAATTTAATGGGTCCTCCATGTTCTGGTTTTGGTTTATTGGATTTGGGTATCTTTTAAATAAATGGGTTACTTCTAGATTTCACAAAAATAAGCTTTGGGCATTGTTTTTATCTCCAATTTGATTGATTTTTTTTTTTTTTTTTGGATTTCACCTATAAATGGGTTTTCTGTTTTCATTTTGTTGCTGATATTATTGTTATTATCTCTCAAGAATTTGAAATATTTTTCTTATAGATCTCCACTCAAATGCTTACTGTTGATATATTGCCTGAAAAAAAAATTGGTAAACAGAATTGTTTGATGAATTGGTTTTAAAACTCCAAGAAATATATCTTTTTTTTTTAATTAGAAATATATACATCTACGTCATTTTCCTTGTGATGTGTTTTTAGCAGTTTGAGTTCTTAAAAAAAAATAAAAATAATGTTTTAACTGAATCTAAAAGGATCCCTTTTTAGCTGAATTTTAAGGTGGCTTATAGGTCTTTTTAAATCAACCTTCTTTGACCTTTCCTGGAAAATTGAAGGCTTGTCTTTGACTTGGTCATCCTGTCTCCTAAAGTTTATTATTATCTGTCTCCCATTAATAGACCTTCGAAAATATTGAGTGATGTGATCTCAAAAAGGGATAGAAATACTCTTAGTCTAACCAATTCATTACGAGTTTCTTATAATCTTACAAAAGATTTCCATCCTTTTTTTTTTTTTTTTTTTCCTTTTTTTTTTTTCTTTAGTCTAACATGCTTGTTTTCATTTGTTTAGAAACTTAATTTGTTCTTCATAACACGCCTATTCAAGACTACCTGGTTTGAAGCTGATCTCAGGTAAAGATTTGAACTATCTATCATGGCTGGGATTGATAATCATGTTGCCATAATTGGGGATTGGGTTCCCCCAGATCCCAGCCCTAGGACCTTTTTCTCTTCCATCATGGGTGATGATTTAGGGTCAAGATCTTTCCCACCACTTCTAGGAGGAAACAGTGGGTGTGAGGGGTCTTTCGTGGGATCGTCTAAAAATCTGAAAGAGGCAACAATTCTTGAGGAAGAAGATGGAACAGGAGCTGTTGTTTCTGGTGATTGTTTGTCAGAGTCAACCTATCTTTCCTACCAGGAATCAGGCTCCCGTGGGGGTCTTGCTGAGAGGATGGCAGCAAGAGCTGGGTTTAGTGCTCCAAGGTTGAACACTGCAAGGATTAAATCTGCTAATGTGTCCCTCTCCCCTGATGTTCGGTCACCTTACCTAACAATTCCGCCAGGTCTAAGTCCAACAACATTGCTAGATTCTCCAGTGTTCCTTTCAAATTCTCTGGTAAGAATGAATTGCCAAAAGTCTTTGTTATTCTTTCATTTTGTCAAGAAGTATGAAGTTGTTAATGTTCATATAGTTGTGGATATTATTAAAGGAAATAGTTAGAAACATACTCAGAGAGAAGACAACAGGGGGGGTGGGCTTAGACCCATACCTCAGTTGGTTTGACACATTGCAAAGCAACCTTGAGGACGTGGGTTCAATTCCTGACATGTTCTTGTTTTCCTCGCATTTAGTAATTTGGTTTAATATAGTTCTCATATATGTAATTTCAGTTGGATCTAACTTCTTGTAAGGTGACTAGGTCAATAATCTCTCTGTCAGCCAAGATGAATTTTATTTTGGACTTTGCAATTGCCAGTTGGGTACAATTTGTTGCAAAGGAATCCTTAATGAATAATGTTTCAGAGTTTCACCTTTCATATTCCATCTTATTTTGCAGGATCAGCCATCTCCAACAACGGGAAAGTTATGCTTCACCCCAAGTAGTAACAGTAAAAGCTCCATGTTAGTCCCAGAAGCCCCAGACAGAAATAAGGATAGTCCGTTTGAATATGTTGATACCACATCATTTGTATTCAAGCCTCGTGTGGAATTGAGTTCCTCATTTTTCCCCAGTGCAGCAAATGAAGTAATAATTGACCGTATTTCTGTCATGTATTTTCAATTTGCACACACTATATCTCAATTCTCTACATGAATTGCAAGTTGTAACTTTTTTTTCTACGTTCAAAGATTTAATGCTTAAAACTTGTACTTGCACTCAGATAAGACCTGAGATTCTATTTCAGTTGAGCTCTACATCTATATAAATTTTGTAGAGTAGATATTCTTTTTCTTTGTTTCAATGAACAAGTATATTCCTTCTACGTACAGGAAACTCCTGCTACAAATCCTCAGCAGTCTTTTGCCAATATTGAGGTGTCGGTCCATTCAGAGCGCACCCTTTGGTCACGAAGTCTAGAAGGCACCGAAGTTCACTCACAGAATATAAGCAGTTACCATCCTTGGGCAAACTTCCCCAAATCATCTGGTGAAAAGGATACTAATGGTAAAAATGCCGAATCAGAGCCAAGGGTATGTGATCCTGTTATTGCCATTGTCGAACATTCTCCAATGCTCAATGATCAGCAGGACTCAGAAGGAAATCAGAGAAGCAATGGAGAAATCAATTCCATTGTTGAAGGTGGTGCCACATCTGAGGATGGGTACAATTGGAGGAAGTATGGGCAGAAACAGGTGAAAGGCAGTGAGTATCCTCGGAGTTATTACAAGTGCACACATCCAAATTGTCAGGTCAAGAAGAAGGTGGAGCGATCTCATGAGGGCCACATTACAGAGATCATCTACAAGGGGGCCCACAATCACCCTAAACCTCCACCTAATCGCCGATCTGCTGTTGGATGCTCTGACGCACAGAATGATATGCAACTTGACATCCCTGAACAAGCCAGAGCACAGGCTGGGGCTGAGGGTGATCCTACATGGGCAAACTTACAGAGAGGAAATGTTTCCAGAGATCCTGATTGGAGGCATGAAAACCTAGAGGCAACATCATCCGCATCTGTGGGCCCTGATTTCTGTCCGCAATCTACCTCCATGCAGGCTCGAAAGGGCCCTCACTTTGAAGCCACCATTGATGTGGATGTGTCGTCCACGATGTCCAACAATGAAGACGAGAATGATCGGGGAACACAGAGAAGTGTATCATTGGGTTATGATGGCGAAGGAGATGAATCTGAGTCGAAGAGAAGGTTAGTACTACCACCTCTCAGCCTCTTTGTGAGTCTTCATCTTATGGAATCTTTCACTACTCAATAGGCAGCATTTTGTATACTGCTTAACTCCAGAAAATTAGATGAGATGGAAGTTGGTGGAGCAGCTGCAAGAGCCATTCGTGAACCAAGAGTTGTTGTCCAAACTACTAGTGAAGTGGACATCCTTGACGATGGATACCGCTGGCGCAAGTACGGGCAAAAAGTTGTCAAAGGAAATCCAAATCCAAGGTTAGTACTAGCCTCATTAAATATCATTCCCCATCTTCACTCATCCTTGCAAAAATAGAAATTCTTAATAGAAAAGAAATATGTCATGACTTGTTTGTTGCAGGAGCTACTACAAGTGCACAAATGCAGGTTGCACTGTTAGAAAGCACGTGGAACGAGCATCTAACGACCTCAAATCAGTAATCACCACATATGAGGGGAAGCATAATCATGATGTTCCTGCTGCAAGGAGTAGCAACCATGTCAGATCCTGTCCCTCTAGCACAGCACCCACCCAAGTTGCTCAACCCCGTATCCACAGGCCTGAACCATCCCAAATCAATGACGGCATGGTAAATTTTGATGGTCCTGCATCTGTTGGTGCATTCAGTCTGCCTGGAAGGGAGCTGGGAACCTCGCCTGGCTTCTCTTTTGGTATGCGTCAGCCAGGCCTGGCCGGCCTTGCAATGGCTGGGTTGGGCCCGGGCCTACGTAAGCTGCCTGCTTCACCACTCCATCCATATTTAGGACAGCAACGCCACATGAATGAAACAGGGCTCATAATGCCAAAAGGAGAACCAAAGAACGAGCCTGTCTCTGAGACTGGTCTGAACCTATCCGACAGTTCCTCAGTTTATCATCAGATCATGGGTAGGCTGCCTCTTGGGTCTCAGATGTAAGATAGTAGAAAATATTGTGTTTGTACATGATGGGATTTGCGGATGATATCTTCTCTCATCTTTGTATACAAATGTTTATTTGGTAAAATAACAAATGCCAATGTCTCAAAAGATGTTTAAGTTTTTTTTAGTTTTTTAGTTTTTTAGTTTTTTTTTTTTTTGGGGGGGGGGGTAGAAAATCATAGTGAGCAAAAAGAATAGGCAAGCAAGCGACATCATAGTTTAACATCAGATCATGGGTCAGCTGCCTCTTGGGTCTCTGATGTAAAGAAATTTTTGTGTTTGCATTTAATGGGATTCTTGGATGATATCTTCTGTAGTCATTGTATACAAATGTTTATTTGTTATCATTTGGTAAAATAACAAATGACAATGTCTCAAAAGATGCAATATAAGTTGTTGGGTAGAAAATAAGAGTTCTGCTACTGTTTGATTCAAGCCTCAGTTCGTGTTCAATTGTTACCCCCAAGTCATGGGCATGGGTACATCATTCAACAATCAGGACTAGGTTATGATCATGTCCAGACACTGCTTGCAGAACGTCAACACCTTGCAAATACTCGAGCATAGTTGGTTCAACTTCGTCGGCGGAGCTTCCTAACCCAAGTCTGCCATTTTTGCCACAGCCCCAAGCCCAAACTTGTCCCTTGGTTGTGAGAGCAATGGAATGTGCACGCCCGCCTGACACCGAAACTGGTGACTCACCTTCCAGCCCTCGTACCATCAGTGGGATGTTGGCCAGCCCTGGCCTCCCTAGCTGAGAGTTTTTGTTCCACCCCCATGTAACAATACCATTATTTTCTCCTACTCCCTCTGGTTCTGACGAAGAAATGTGACACACTGCTAAAGAATGGCCAAGGCCTGAGGATAGAGACAAAGGCTGAAAGCTCATGTCAACTGGCAACAACATTCCCAATTTCTCCCTACTACTGGTACATCTGCCCAATTGACCATATGTATCGCTTCCGCTGCTCAACAACCTGCCATTACCTGAGAAAAAAAAACCATTCAAATTGATCAAATTCCTTTCTCATACTAATTAACCAGACACGTTAAACAAGTGAATACTCACTGCAAAGAACAAGAGAATGATCATGTCCACAAGCCACATCTGAGACATGAACACCATCTAATTCTTGCACAAGACAAGGTTCCCAGACGATGGGCATGTCTTTCTCCTTCTCCATCTGCTCCAACACCATCTTCTCTGCAACTTCCAGCAATGAACTTGTAGATGATGTGGCCACACTCGCACTGGCATATGTGTTCACATTCGAATTCGGAGGAGATGTAGTATCCAAAGCTACTACTAGCCCCATCTGTCCTAACCTCCCATCAGCCGAATAACCCCAGCCGAACAATTTTCCATCCCTAGTGTATGCCAGAGCGTGCCCCCACCCAAGAGATACCTGTTTTGAGAAACTCAGCAGCTCACCAAGACCAAGATTTGATTCTAAAAGAAATACAATTATGGATGGATTCGTAATTTGTGATGGAGCCATGTTTTATTATAATAACAAGAGTTGAAGAAGTGATGACGAAAGAGGCACCTTAACAATGTGTTCCCCAGCAAGTGCCTCAACCCTGGAAGGAAGCGCAGACTCAGTAACTCCTTTTCCAAGACCAAGTTGGCCACGCTTGGATTTGCCCCATACCCACAGAGAACCATCATCTCCAATGGCAGCAGAAATAACTCCAGACCCATATGCAGCTCTCACCCTTACTTCATTCAAGCCTTGTACCCTCTTTGGTTCGTTCCAGGAGGAATCAGTGCTGCTGTCAGCCAAATGAAAGAAAAATATTTGACTTATAAATTGCAATTGTGGAATTGGAGAGAGAGAGAGAGAAAGAGAGAGATGGGTTAGGGTTTGGGGTAGGGTTAGTTACCTTACCTAGGGTGAGGGTGAATTGGTGGTGGTCCTCTTCCGAGCTGGAATTCATGATTCCTTCCCCATGCCCAAACCTCTCCATGAGCAGTGACAGCGAGAGAGTGGTAATGGCCAGCTCCAATAGAGGTGACATTGGGCGGGAGAGAAGGTATCCTTGTGGGCTCGTAGGCGTCGCCTCCCACTCCCACACACGAAGAGGGCAACCCCAGTGCCCCGTGGCTCCCATCTCCAAAGCTCATCACTACACCCCCTCTGTTGCTGCTGCTGAACCATCTACCACCACCGAGAGCAGGAACATCAAACCGACCTTTTTTCTTCGATAATATTCGCCACAACATTGCAATTTGCATCTCTCTCCCTCTCTCTCTCGTCTCAACTCTTTAGAGGTTTGATCGACTACCCCTAATCTCTTATGATAAATGCGACACCTTTACAAAGGTCAACTGATTGATATATTTTACTGATGACCAATCCCAACAATTGTCTTCTAGGATAGATCAACAAATAAAAAATAAAAAATTGATGGAAACACCTCCTTCAATCGCTTTAACAAAAATTATTTATCTTTAATCTTTGGTTTTGGTACAAGATTGCCACTTGTTCTCCGCAAGATTTAATTAGTTAAATTTGATTTCTTTGCTGTTTGATACTCTAAATTAATGCATATGTGATTCTAGTGCACTTGTAGAAGGCCATAAGAGTGGCATAATGTAGGACATGAAGTGAAGTCGGTGTCAGATCTCAGGTGAATAAATTAAGAAACATTTCATGAAGATCAAAGTTTAAGGGAACTCAAATATTTTAATTTTCAGAAACTAAAGGATCCATGTCACAACTACTATGAGAAATCAATGATGCAATACACTGAGTCGTTTAGAAAGAAAAAAAAAACCACTATGAGAGTCATGGAGATAATGAGAACTTTATGTAGTAAACGTTACATATTTTGGGAGGACAAGAAAATAGTCAATTTTCATTGTGGCTGCTATGAAAAATATTATATTATATTATATTCTACAAAACATTAGAGAATGTTTTTGAGAGGCTTCCATGGCCTCATTGTACTTTGTTTTCTCTTCTTTATCACTATATTATACTTATCAAAAAAAAAAACATTAGAGAATGTTTATAACATATTATTATTATTATAAATGGAATGTACACACAAGGGTTTCTAATGTGCACCTCTAGCCGTCTTACATTATAAGACCTTGACAATAGACCAAAAAAAAAAAACACTCGTATACATTTCTCAACTCTTCATACGCTCTGTTTTGTTTTTTTGTTTTTTTTCCCCTTTTTCTGTTTAGTACTTGTAACTACTACTGGTGAAACAACCAACTTTAGATAGGAGTATCACATTATGTACAATGTGTTAGTGGTACATTATACAGAAACTGTCTAGCTGTTGGTAACCCCCCAGCAGCAGAGCATCAATCTTCAGTCAAAATGAGGAACCCAATGGGGACTCGAATACTCAGTCAAGCAAACTGGAATGGAGCCAAGGGAAAAGAAAAGAACAGTTACAACCGTAGTTTCCTTATATTGGCTTCAATGTCAGGGGCAGTAAATGAGGCCAAGTTATGAGAACCACATTTGTCAGTGTCCATTTAAAGTAATCTCCTTGAGATCTTTCCCTTGCTGGTACATTGAGTTACGGCGATCCAACTCCTCCCTGCACAAATGCAAGCTAATCAACCAAAGCAAAGCAATTACCTAACCAATGGAAAACATTAACATAATCACGCTAACTCTACAGTGTGCAATTCATACATCTCATCCCTCTATACGATTTCCTTGAACTCCAGGTATAAGTTCAGGCACAAGTTATTACTTTTCAAGTTCTTCAAACTTGAATACTGTGTGGAAGAATGTGGTGTGGAAGCTGTTGTGTTAAATAACAAGATTAGAACATAAACAGGGTTATGATATTGATGTCAACCTGAGAGAGTGCCGGATTAAATCATAATGAAGAAGAGCAACAACTCTGCGCTTCCGTTCTTTTATTGGGTCCCCACCACGCCTGACAACAGGTAACTGCTTTATTCCTTTGGCCTCCATTAGCTCCTTAGCAATTGCCAAATCTGTGTCTGGATAACAAGTTAAAAGTCCACATTGACGTCCACGACAGTGAATTCCCCGAGTACATATGGATGAAACAAGACAGGTGTTCACCTGTAAAAGAATTTCAGAACGTTAGCATATCATCAATAGAGAAGAGCAATCCAGAATATCATCATGTAGAGAGTCAAAATGTGCATCAAGATAAGGCAACCACAGAAGATTATCCCCGGGAAAAAAGTGCATCAGCATAATACTAACATTTTCATTAAATAATGTTGAATTTTATCGAAGTAAACTTTCCAAACTAAAAGAACATCCAGATTTCCAGCAATAAGACAATAAATTCGGTACATAATTCAATAAATTGGGATTGCATACATATCAACTTCTTTTACAGATGTCATTCAGAGGATGTTCATTATGGACCATGTAACGAACATATGGACACCTATCAATGTCTGACACTGTAACGAAGTACCACACACACTAATCCCCAAAAACCTGATGTACTGACACACACATGCAGTTAATTCCAGATGTTGATATATTATATACTTTTAAGTATAATAACTAAATGCAGGAAGAACTTATTTAGATAAGCTGATATCCCTTAACATCATAGTAAACAATATATAACAAATTGCAAACAAACAAATTTAAGAATTTCTTTGGTTAAGTGTGTTGGTATGTATCCCACATATGGGCACAACATTGTCTAACCTGGAAACACTTTAAAAATGAAGAGTCCTTGTTACATAACCATAGATGTATTAGTATATCTACACCTCCATTTATGATGTCTATAACTAAGTGATCAATTCCACATTGACTCCAATGATTAACAGATTTGTTTATTTATTTATTTATCAGCAGAAAAGCTTCAAGATTACATACATCCAAAACAGTAGAATCACCCTGGGGAGATTCACCAGATATCTTTGACAAACACCGTTTAATGTCCCCAAATGTAAGGATTCCCTCGAGAAGACCTTCAGCATTAACCACAAGGACACAATTCTGTTGGCTGTCATGCATAATCTTAATTGTCTCTTTCAAGGTTATTGTTGGGGAAACCTTCACGTAGTTCTTAGACATAGCCTGAGAGACCTGAAAACAAGCAGGGCAGTACATCCAAGGAAGTTGAGACACAAACACAAAATGCTCAATAATAGGAAATAATTAACAAGCCTTGGGATAGTTAACTAAAAAAATTGGGATAAGTAGTTGGAACAATAAAAGAGAAACAACCCAAGCACTAAGGCGATACTTGAGAAGGAAAAGAAAAAACAACAAAAGAGAAAAAAAAAAAAAGCAAGACCTTTAGATCATCCAAAATTATATCTTCATCGGTTGTTTCACTGTCAACAGAATTTCCCACAACAGAGAGTTCTAAATCGTTCCCATCACCAGTCCCTCTCCAAATAGCCTCATTTTTGTCTTCAACATGCGAAAGAGAAGAATAACCCCGTTCCAAGCTCCTTGAATTAGATATTTCAGTCTCCTTCGACTGGTTTGTTACAGAGGGAACCCATATGGCCAATCCAACAGCCCCCTGTTTGTGAAATTCACAAAAGCAAAAATAAAATAAAATATAGATTAACATTGTTACTTCTAAGCTATGTCACGCAATGCACAAAGCCCTAAGAATCTAGCATGCTATTGACTAAAGAAGGAAAATCAACATAAAGGAGAGAACCATTTCAAGGTATCCATATCAGAGCATATTAACCATGTTAGGCTATCCATATTGAAATATCAGAACTTTTCAAGAAGTACGAGGCATCTTCTTATTTTCCAAATTGTTTTGGTGCAATCACATAACTCGGAATGTAGCATTCACTGCCAAAGGTGACTCAAGGAGGGAAAACATGATTTCTGACCAAATTTATGATGATTCATTTTTTCTTTTTCTTTTCCACAAAACATTGAAATTTGGAATAAGATAACTACCATCTTTCAGGCAGCAACAAATTGTGTCAGTAGTCAGATGCCTCAAAAGTAAACAATAAGCTAGTTATTAACACTAAATACTTGGTAAAATTACCATGAGTGGAAGCAATATTCTGTAATCTTTCGTTAACTCAAATAGAAGTAATACTGATGTCAAGGGTACTGAACAAACTGAGGCTAACGTAGCAGCCATCCCAACCTGCATTAAGAAGTAATAAATATACATTAAATTTCATAATCCAATTTGTCTCATCAAAGTGATTCACAAATAAAATGGATGAATACATGTCAAGTACAACTTGATCAGACTGCAGGAAGAAAAGCTTACCAGTGCATAAGCCTGTGGCTGAGCAACAGCAGCATTTCCTGGAATTGCTGAATTGATAAGTTCAGCAGCTGAACCGCCAAACACAGCACCAACAGCAGCACCAATCATCAAGCTTGGGGCGTAAAGCCCACCAACAAGCCCAGACCCCTTGCACAGAGCTGTGGCTACAACTTTGGCTGCAGCGAGCTGAGTTAATAACCAGATTCCAGGTGCTGAAGCAATCTTCCCCGTGTGAAGGATTTCGTCAACATTTGTGAAACCCCAGTATAGTATTCCAGGGTACCTTAGAGCGATTATTCCAGCTCCTAACCCACCTAAAGCAGGGCATACAACAGCAGGAAGGCCAAATCTGTCCTTGATAAACTCAAAGAACTTGGTGAACCAGGTCACCAAGCGTGAGAAGGCGACACTTACAACTCCACATAACATACCAAGTATCAGGTATAAGGGTAACTCTGCAATGGAGAAAAAATTGCTCAAGCTCAAAAACTAAACGAACATCCATCTATGTAAGTTAATCACATGCATACCAAATGAATCAGCTTAGATTCACAATGTTATCAAGAGAAGCATCTACATCCTGCAAACAGGCATGATCATCATCATCAAATCCCTATCCCATGCATGAACATATAAACCTCGATATGTGTGTGCAAACATGTATTTGTGTAATTGTGCATAAGTAGTATGCGTCTAAATCTCCCACAAATACATTGGACAACAAATAGTTTGAACCCCATAATTAGGAGAAGCCTTAGGGATGAAGAGATCAACCAAGTGATTTTGCTCCATATAACCTCCTTATGAAGCATTAGATCCATAGAGAGGGCGTGGATAAGTGTCTACCAATGAGAAATCATGGTTTTGATTGGTAATTATGGGGCATTGACAGGAGAACCAATGATCTTTGTCCTAGTGATAAAGCAAGTGACATGCAACAAACATGAGATTTATGGGTTTGGGAGGATCCCTAATGATGCATCCATGATCAATCCAATATCATTTCAAGGTTTGGTACTGTGCGGTCAGAATCCGGTTGACGGCTCTGATGGACTCTGCCTCACTGATCCAAAGTTGCTCCGATCACCTCTCACCTCGCAGCGACGTGGTACCTACCAAAATCACTCCGATGCTCAAGTTAGGGAAGCAGAGGAATGTCTAAGAAAACTGGTTAGACCTCTGATCCTTCCAAAAGATCCTCTCAGCAATGCTTATTGTGCTATTTATAGTTCCTGGCTGCGAATCAGGGTTTCCCCTTTCGAGCGACAATCCTGGGATATCCCCTGACTCTGCGGATTCGCTTACCGAACGAGGATCTTCTGGATTGATCGTACTATTCTGTAGAGATCTCCTCCGAGATCTCTGGGATTGATGTGCGCATATTAGGCTTATGGTGACCAGGTCTGCCCTACTTAGCAGACCACGTTCCACTTAATGTTGTGCTGCCCTTCTAGCTACGTTAGGGAGATCTCTGCTTTGACCTGCCCTGCTAGAAGGGCAGCACTCGTATGCTAACTTGTGCCTGGTACCACTTAATCAGTTTGGACACGTGTACGCCTTAGGTAACTGCGCAATTATTTCCCTCAACAGGTACAATCCCTAATGATGTTACATTCATTAGATTCCATGCATACATGTATGGATCCATGTCTTCAATTTGTGAGTTTCCCTTGCATATGTGCAACATGCTTATCTGATTTAGGTTGTTTCTTACTAGGAACAAACACTTTCTCTAATACCAAAAGACTTATAAGGAACAAGATTCATCCCACAACTAATGAAGCTGATAAGCATGCAAAAGTAATAGGATGTGGATTTGGCATGATTTTTTTCCGCGAGGAGGGGGTGGGGGGAGACAAAATTGTAGAAAGGAGAAGTGTACATAATAGAGTTGAAATGGAGAAAGAGTACCAGCATAGAAAGAGAGGATTCAAATAACTCAATTGAAAAACCACTTATCAAGACTCGGACATCACACCATGTAATGTAGCACAAGGTGCAAAGCCACCATAAACAATTTTTTTCATTACATAATTAAAAAAATTTTAAAAAAATTAAAAGAAAGAAATATAAGGAGTATTGGTACAGGGTTGAATGGCATCCTGAGAGAATGCCCAATCCTACTGTTTTTTTTTTTATAAATATAAATTTTATTAATGAAGAAAATGAGAAGAGGAGGCTGAGATAGCCCCCAAACAACAAGACAAGAAAAAACAACAAGTAAAGAAAGAAAGAAAGGGAAAAATACACGCTTGGCGGGGTGCTACGAGTCACAAACGATTTCCCAATTAAATACAAAATCTTAGAAGCACACTCCCTCAAAGTCTTTACTCAACTTTGACCAAAAGAAAAGAAACCCCAAAATCTCTAAAATCACTGTGTGAGATGAGCTCTCCTTGCTATGGAACACCCTGTTGTTGCACTCTCTAAAATGCCCAATCCTACTGTAAATGTCCTAGGATTCTTCTAGAGCTTCTAAAGTACTAACCTGTCTGACTAAAATAAGAAACTAGTTAAAAAAAACTAATTTTAGATAGTTAGAAAATCTGGTTTCTAGTGGTCTCCACTCACAAGCTGAATGAGCTGAGCCATGAAATGAACCGGACACCCAGTGGGCTGGTGGTTGGGATAATGAATGGCCTGAGCAATTTTGATTAGCTCATGTGTCTACTTCTAAAATCATTTTAGAATTCATAACAATTACCACACCTATCACATTTACAACTGACTAAAAAACATTAAAATTCCATTCAAAACAAGAAAATAACAATAAAAAATTAGAACAAATTAATATGAAAATAGTATATATAGAAAATGCACCAGTTAGTCAACTTCCAAACACTTGTCAACAATGTATTCAAAATGATAACAAACCAATTCCTTCATTACAAAATGTAGCTGAGTTAGAGTTAGAATAAGATAAAGTACCAGCAGCAGATTTCAGTTCATACGTGGGCACTGTAAAAGCTGGCTTCTCTCCGAGTAAAACATTTGATACAGTGGATGATATAACAGAGGCCAATATTATCATTGCAGTTGTAAATGGAGGGGAGTTTTCTGCACGAAGAGGCCTTAATACCGTTTCGATGGCAAAAAAACAACCAGCAACTGCCGCATTAAATCCTGAAAATCGAAAAGAGAATCTTAACGATTACTCTATGATAGGAAATATATCCAAGGCGCCATTAATGATCTTACACTGATTAAATGAACAGATCAATAGAATAAAAAAAAAAAATTACACTGCATTCTATATAGAGAGTGAGGGATTATGGATCTTAAATAACCAGACAGAAATATGATAAAATGGGTGGCAATCACTTTTAAGGTTAGTTCTAATATCCCCATTTTATTAACATGGATAAGCATGAGGACCAATTCGAGCATAAGTCCTGGCATGTATGGCAGTATCACCATTTATTTTAATGATTCATTACAAAAAATTATTTCTAAAAGACGGTTAGTGTGTCCGATCCTCCATACACTACCTTAATAAGTTGTTTAATAATCTTCTCCTAATTCATCTACTCCTATTAATTGAGTCATTGGTATTCATAAAAAAAAAAATTAACTCAGTCATTGGTTGGATAACTCTATTCCTCATTTTATTTTTCGAAACCTTCTCAATAAACTAAAAATTATATTATTTCAAGTGTTTGGACAAGTATGTGTTTTGGGATTCTTTAAGGTAACTATCAAACACTGTCTGTGTCAAGCACTGACACACGTGTCCATGTCACCGTGGTGTCAAATAGAATGTACCACACACAACCTGGTATCAGCCTGCTTTGCCTCGGGCGAATCATTTGGACCAAATGCAAGCTCAAGTACCCTCACAAGGGTGGGGAGATGACTCCTTTTGCAGTCCTGGAGCATGAAATCAATTGAAGAGACGAACAACAAATATAACCAACCACAATACACAACTTTACCTAGAGAACCCTAAAATAGGGAAACATCTTGGAGCCACACCGATTTCACTATGCTGAAAGGCCAAACAGAAAAGTACAATATTTCTCTCACATAAAACTACTATAAATACCCATAATGAATTAAGGTTAGCAACCCACTAACACAAAAAGTACGATTTTGCCCTTCGGAGAAGCTGTGGCTTGATTACCAATAGTTCCTTGTAGATCAGTACCATAAGGCTCCACAAACCATAACGGATTTCCCATGGAAGTTAATTTTATGGCATGAATTGGTCACATAGTACCCTAGGAGTACACCTCCACTTCGCCAATCCAACTCTAATTCTACAAAAATCCTCCTCAATCTCTCCAATCACTATGGAAAATGGAACCAAGGTAACAAAAATAGTTGCTTTGGGGTATTTCATGGCAATAAATCTTTGCTAGCAACTCCTCATCTTGTCATTAGACAAGTTGCACTACATCTACTTTGTCTTAGTCCTACTTATTCTAAATCTCTTAGATTCCAAAGTAGCTCTCCAGAGTTTTAGTTATGCGTTGACCCCTTCTCTAGTTTCATCAACTAAAATTGTCATCTACAAACATACACCAAGGGACGTGCTCCTGAATATAGATATGTACTAAAAACCAACCCCTGATGTAAACCGATTGAATCTAGGAACTCATTGGAGTATCATAAGTTAGCATTACAACAATTATATATTCACAATGGAAGCAAGAACAGTTTTCTCTAGTACATGTACTTGGCCACAAGACATAGATATCAACATTAAGAAACCAAAAATATAAACAATTCTGAACCTAATAATGTGGATGGATACCTGAAGCGATACCAGCAGCTGCACCAGCTGCAACAAGAGCTATCCTTCTTTCTCGATTGTTTTCCATCATTTCAGAACACCCATTGGCACATGATTTTCCAATATCCACACTTGGACCCTCAGGACCTAAGGAACAACCAGTACCTAAAGTTACAGCAGCCTGGATGGCCTTTATCATGGGGAAGACTCCAGCCACCAAATCAAACCCTTGCCTTGGAGAAGATCTGGATTGCTTTATTTGTTCAAATATTTCAAGTAATCCATGCATCATGCCAACAACAACTCCACCGGTCACAGGTATTAACAATATCCGGTGCCACGTATCAGCTAGTCTCTGTAAACGAAGCCAAGCAGCACCCTCATTTGGAGTACCTGCCCAGGCCCACTCATGTATTACATGAACCTATATGCATGTGCAAGTATCAGAAACACATCCCACAAAAACAAAATGCTCTCACCAATGTATAATCCTTAAAGGTTTAATATATAATATAAAGATGATAATTCATCCATTTAGTACTGATGAATGATCATCTCAAATCACCTTTTGGCAGATTTCAAAATAATAATAATAATAAAAAAAATCAAAACTTTAAGGTGTATCTTGAAAGATGATGCCTTTTGACTTACTCCGCGATTGAAGGCAGCGACACAGATACCAGTGGCGAGGCCAAGAAGGCAACCAATGAGAAGCAACGCCCATTCGGGTGGAGCACCATCAGCGAGGACGTCGTGGTGGGACGACGATGTGGATGGATCAATATCCAAATGTTTGCGGCTAAGGCGTCTACCTGATAGTCCTCGATCCAATTGCTTGAGGAGATCCCTAATTCCTTTTCTCTTATTAGCCCTTTGAGATTCCAAATCTGGTTCAGAAGATGTTGAATTGGACCGTAACAGATGAATGTGATCTCCATCTCCATCTCCATCTCCACCTCCCCCTCCAGACATTTTTACCTCAATAAATTAAATACTATTACAGTTGTATAAATAAAACTCTTGGAAGTTGGATGGAAACTTTTCCACACAAAAAAAAATAAAAAATTAGTAAAGGAATTGCAGAGAGGAGAAGAATCAGATCTAATCCATCTGAGATTGATAACAATTTGTGTCCATCGCAGATCTTCTCCCTCGCTTCTGAGAAGAAAAAAAAAAACCCCAATAACAGACAAAACTAAGAAAAATTAAATAAGTAAAAAATGGAGATGCACGAAGAAGAAGTGGAACTTTTTTCGTTCATTTATACTATATAATACATCTAAGGGTAATTTAGACATTATGTTGGTGAATATTTGACATATCCTCGGTGTATTTCTATTTTCCAAATGATGGCATATTCATTGACTGTAGTCAAATACTAGAGATTGAATGAAAAATGATCTTAATATCCTCCATTTCTTGCCTAAAAAAACTTTAGTTTTTAGAGAGCTTCTATTTCCACACCAACTTTTTTACTTAGAGCACCTCAAGAATTAATATATATCTTGGTAGGGTGTGGAAATAAAAGCTATCTTTCTCTTAGTCCAAAAATCCTCCTTCGAACTTTAGCCTTGGTTACAAACATTGCTAGTTATTCTCATTTGATTAGTCACTCAATTTTCAATACTTGGTGTTTTTTTCTTCTCTTTTATTTTTATTTCCTTACATATGTAGAGTTGGTGATGGCTGGAATTTTATGACTTTTTGAAGACGCGTCTAACCGAAGTTGTTGTAAGTTATACAACACATGTACGTATTTCATATTTGGTTTTGTCTATAACTTCATATTCACGCTTGATATACAAAGCATGGACCATATGTTATATTTGTATCTTTTCAATCAGATGGCTTCAGAAGTCTTGTTGCTCCAATGGGGTTTTAGCTGTCTAGGCATTTCACATTAGCAACAGCCGTTTTGCTTTGTTCTTTTAGTTATAGTATAGGACGTCTTGCATTCTTGTTTGGGCTTGGGCTTCAAGGGGCAAAATTAAAGGGGAACCTTTCCAAAGTAGAGTAGGATCGGCCCAAAAGAAAAAATAAAATATAAAAAATGGGGTGTTCTATTTTGAGAGAGGGAGAAACATTTTCTTTGTTCTCGTTTTGCTAGAGATCTCTAAGGCTGTGTGTGATTTTTCTTCTCTTTGCTGCTTTGTTTTTTCACACTTTCCTCATTGCAAGTACTTTTGTCATTTTGTCTCCATGGCAGCCGCCTTTAGCCACCCACCAAAACCAAGAAAAATGGAAGCCCTTCATCATTTAGGGGCTTGTTTTATATTTGTTGTGACCTGCATACATACATATATGTATATGTGCGGCCTCCTTTTTCATATTTTTCCTAGGCAAACCTGTCCTTAAGCATTAGTTATGTCCTGCAGGCAAACTTTATATTCAGTATTGGTTAATTGCAACCAAAATTTTTTTTGGTGATTCTTCACCACCATATTCAATTAACAATTATGATAAACTGAGTATCGTTTGTTAACGTTGCTCAGAAATTGAACCGAACTAATTAGATTTCTATTAATCTGGTTCTGGCACAAGGCCCTTGATGGGCCTGGTAAACTAGGCCAGCGGTGGCAACTTCAGTAAGCCTGACATGATCTCACCTCCATTTGAAATTGATTAGCGTGGATCGTGAGTTACTTGATGATATTGGCCAGTATGGTGGGCTCGAAGGAAAACTGATTTACCTTGTTATTTCTTGGCCTCTAATAAACTTCGTAATTGAACAAGTTAGTATGTTTATTCAAAATTCTGGAAAATACATCTCGCTGCAGTACATCACGTACTACAATATTTGAAGGGCTCACCTGGTAAAGGCAAACACTTTGATATGCTTAGTAACTTAAGTGTCACTCATTATTGTGATGCCAATTGGTGGAATGTAAAAGAAGGCAGGGCATTTAACTACATGTTATTGCATGTTTCTAAGAAGCAACCCCATATCATGGAAAAGAAAGAAACAAATAACCATATCTTGATCCTCAGCAAAAGGTGATTATTGAGTGATGATCAATGTTGCATGAGAGTTAACATGGCTCATACCTACTGAAAGATTTAGGCATCGATCATCAAAATCCATACCTATAGCTTGTGCTTATGAAGTGGCTATTAACACTACAAGAAATTTGATATTTAATCGCAACATTTTTTGTCAATAAATGTTTAAAAATTACCACTTAAAGTTTTAGTGATAACATTTTTTGTCACTAAATGTTTAAAAATTACCTGTAAAAAGTTATTCTCACTAAATATATATATTTGCCACTAAAACTTATCAAATTAAATGATAAAAATATATAGACTTTTAGTGACAACCTTAAGTAGTCATTAAAAGTAAAGAGTTAGTCACAATCATAAATTGTCACTAAATCCTTACACCTTTAGTAGTAATAAAATAAAATTTGTCACTAAATCTTTTTATATGGTCATGCATTTTACCAGTTACATTTGAGTTGTCACTAAATGTTGTCAGTATAACGCCTGTATATAGTGACAATATTTTATTTTTGTCACCATCACTAAAAGTTATTGTTTAGTGACAATATATACATCGTGGCTAAAAGTATATTTTAGTGGTGAAATATAATCGTAATTAATGACTAATTATTAGTGATAGAAAATATCTTGCCATTAAAATCCTAAATTTTTAGTGGCACAAAATATAAGTTGCCACTAAATATCTTGATGTGTCACCTTAAAATTTGCATCCATGACATTAGTGATGCATACATTTGAGTTGCTACTAAATGTTGATGTTATAATATTTTTAGTGGCAACATCTTAATTTTGTCACTAAAAATTACTTTTTAATGATAATAGATAAACCACAGCTAAAAAACTTACCACTACTAAAAATCAATTTTCTTATAGTGTAATATAGGTGCAAATGCAATCTTTCATGAAAGAACAAAACAAATTGAAATTGATTGTCATCTTGTTTGCAAATAAATATTCTCCATTCGGATTGTGATTCCTTCTATCTGAAACTACAATTAGATTAGATGTCTTTGCTATGTACGCCTTGAGGAATGGAGTATTTTCAGTCACTAGTTGTTAAAGTTCCTTCTTTGTGTTCCACCTTTGGACATGGTGAGTAAAAATGCAACTAATCTATGAACATGAAATTGAGAAAAGAGGGTTGACGAAAGAGGAAGAGTAAGAGGCAACTATCAACTATTAGATCTATGTGAGTTGGATTGTGATACAAGGATGTATAGTAGTAGCAGGAGAAGGATTGAATTCAAGAATTATATGTACATAATATATATATATATATATGATACTCCGAATGTGCTTTCCCAAGGATGTATAATTTGAACTTATATAGCATGATCATCTTACAGAATTAATTTGATGGGCACATCCTCATTTCTTGATTGATTGATGAACCTTTTTTCTTGACTTTTGATGCAAATTAACAGTTTGATTAGTTAATTTCCAAGAGACTGTATACCATAAGTAGGATAGTAAGGTAGACAAATGCAATCTTGGGCCCCCCATGTGAACAATAGGTTCCAAAAGTGTGATTGGAACAAGTGGGAAAAGGAAGACCAAACGTGATACATCATCAATTTGAATTATTGGAGTCATGGGGTCGGCATCAATAATTCTCATTCTCATCTGCTCACTCCCTCCTTTAATCTGAGCTCATTACTTCTGTACCAAGAATAATTAGATATTTTAAGAAATTTGATTGACTGAGCATCTCTGTTATAAAAATAAATCAAAATTCCCAACTGTGACTAGTAAATGTTGAGATTATTTCATTGACTTACTGTGGTATCTTCTTAAAAATCCCTTGCATGTGCTGCTATTTGCCTACATCCAAATCTTTGGACTATAGCTTAAGGATATGGTGAACTTAAACTTTCCTACTCTATGTCACTAAGTGAAAAAAAGGGGTAAATTCGACACCACTCCAAGGTTCATGTGTAGGAGAACACTGTGGGAGTTTAAATTTAAATTTTTATTTTTTTTCATATCTCGAATACATCATATAGTTCTTCAGCATAGTGAAATTAATTGGAAAAGTTGAAGCTCCACCCAAAAAAAAAAAAAAATGGAGAACCAAAAAAAAAAAATAGATTGACACTTTTTACAAGTATAAGTTCAATGATGTAGGCTAATTGTGGTGACTTTTGCCAAGCTAATAAATCTAAAGTAGCTTGGGGAGTTTTCTAATTATGTGGATATGACTGTCAAGAGATTCGATTAGTTTGGTTGCTTGAGTATAGTTGAACGTATATGCATGAATTATGCCCAAAATAATTTCATAACGCATTATTTTTGCCATTTTCCATCTGTGTAACTGAATTTTTAAATCAGTTGGTAACATACATGCGTTTATTAAAGATTTTGATTTATAAAAAAATTAAAACTAAGAACAACATAAAACTTTTCTAAGAGCTAATCACATTATTAACATAGCCTGATAAAAAGCATAGCAAAATATCTTTAGATAAGAATAAAAGGAATGGCAGAAAGGGTGAGTCAATTATGTTAAACATAGTTTGCAATTGTCTAACGATGAAGTTGTCAAGTGGAAGGGACAAATAAATAACGTATTAGTTTGCGAGATTATGATAAAATGAAGATTAAAAAACAAACAGAGCTTATGTGTTTTATTCCTTTTTATACAAAGTTTTTTA